>NC_053023.1:278845169-279146105 GCF_003073215.2 Triticum urartu
CACGAAGCCACTCTCAAATCTTCTCCAGAAGCACGTCAAGTACGTTTGGTCTCCAGAGTGTGACATTGCTTTCAACAATTTGAAAGAGAAATTGATCACTGCTGCAGTTCTGACTTCGACTGATGAATCCAAGCCGTACGAGGTCTTTTGTGATGCCTCTCTCCAAGGTCTTGGCGCAGTATTGATGCAAGAGAAGAAAGTTGTTGCTTATACCTCTCGCCAATTGAAGCCCAATGAGAAGAACTACCCCACTCATGATCTCGAGTTGGCGGCAGTTGTGCATGCTCTTTTGACTTGGATACATCTCTTATTGGAAAGAAAAGTGGACATTTTCACTGATCACAAGAGTCTCAAGTACATCTTCACTCAGCCTAATCTCAACCTCAGGAAAACTCGATGGGTCGAAATGATTCAAGAGTATAATCCGAGTATCGAGTATACTCCAGGTAAGGCCAATGTGATTGCTGACGCATTGAGCAGGAAGGCTTATTGCAACAGTCTGATTCTCAAGCCTTATCAACCCGAGCTTTGTGGAGCTTTCCGCAAACTTAATCTACAAGTTGTTCCTCAAGGTTTCCTCGCCAACCTTCAAGTCTCTCCTACCTTGGAAGACCGGATTCACCAAGCTCAGCTTCTTGATGCTATGGTGAAAATGGTGAAGATTGGGATTGCCAAGAGTCAACCCAAGTACAAGTGCTACCGCCTTGATGACAAGCATACTCTCTTCTTCGAGGATCGTATTGTTGTACCCAAAGGTGAACTTCATAAAGTGATCATGAATGAGGCTCACAATTCTCTCCTCTCCATCCACCCTGGGAGCACGAAGATGTATCAGGACCTCAAGCAGGCTTATTGGTGGACTCGAATGAAGCGCGAGATTGCTCAATTCGTGAATGAGTGTGATGTCTGCAGAAGAGTGAAGGCAGAACACCAAAGACCAGCTGGTCTCCTCCAACCTCTTGCCATTCCAGAATGGAAGTTTGACCACATTGAGATGGACTTCGTGACTGGGTTTCCAAAGTCCAAGCGTGGCAATGATGCTATATTCGTTGTCATCGACAAACTCACCAAAGTGGCTCACTTTCTGCCTATCAAAGAGTCAATCACTGCAGCTCAATTGGCGGAACTCTATACCTCTCAAATTGTCTCTCTGCACGGTATTCCACAAGTGATCTCTTCAGACCGTGGCAGCATCTTTACCTCCATGTTTTGGGATTCTTTTCAGAAGGCCATGGGCACCAACATCCGCTTCAGCACAGCTTTCCATCCTCAAACTAGCGGTCAAGTCGAGCATGTCAACCAGATTCTTGAAGATATGCTCAGGGCTTGTGTGATCTCCTTCGGGATGAAGTGGGAGGATTGTCTTCCATATGCTAAATTCTCCTACGACAACAATTTTCAAGCAAGTTCGGGCAAGGCCCCATTTGAAATTCTGTATGGCAGGAAGTGCCGTACCCCTCTCAACTGTCTGAAACCGGTGAACGTCAGCTTTTGGGAAATGACTTAATCATAGAGGCAGAGGAAATGTGCAAAGTCAAAGCAGCCCAATCACGTCAGAAGAGCTACTATGACAGTAAGCACCATGATTTGGCTTTCGAGATCGGAGATCATGTTACCTCCGCGTCTCTCCTATGAAAGGTACTCGTCGCTTCGGTATCAAAGGGAATCTTGCCCCCAGATACGTGGGACCTTTCAAGATTGTCAGCAAGAGAGGCGATCTCGCCTATCAACTCGAGCTTCCTTCAAACTTTGCAAATGTTCATGATGTGTTCCATGTCTCTCATCTCCGAAAGTGCTTCAAGACTCCTGACCGCACCGTCAACTTTGAGGACATTGAGCTCCAAGAAGATCTCTCTTATTGTGAGCACCCCGTTGCTATTCTTGAAGAGACTAAATGCAAGACTCGCAACAAGTCAATCAAATTCCTCAAAGTCAAATGGTCACACCATTCCGACCGTGAAGCTACCTGGGAACGCGAGGATCACCTCCGTTCTGAGTACCCGGCGTTCTTTCAGTCCTAGATCTCGGGACGAGATCCTTTCGTAGTGGTGGAGTGTTGTAACACCCCGGATATGACTTTCCCAATATGTACTCCAACTCTTGCCGTTTCCGGTGTTAAGTTATTTTATTTTCTCGGGTTCGGGTTTTTGTCTCCGTGTGTTGTTGTCGTTGTCATGCATCTCATATCATGTCATCATGTGCATTGCATTTGCATACGTGTTCATCTCATGCATTCGAGCATTATCCCCGTTGTCCGTTTTGCATTCCGGCGCTTCGTTCTCCTCCGGTGGTCATTTTTACCTTTCTTTCGTGTGTGGGGATTAAACATTTCCGGATTGGACCGAGACTTGCCAAGCGGCCTTGGTTTACTACCGGTAGACGGCCTGTCAAGTTTCGTATCATTTGGACTTCGTTTGATACTCCAACGGTTAACCGAGGGACCGAAAAGGCCTTGTGTGTCTTGCAGCCCAACACCCCTCCAATTTGGCCCAAAACCCACCAAAACCCTCTCCATCATCTAGAGCGTTCGATCACGATCGCGTCGCCGAAAACCGCAACTCATTTGGAGCTTCCTAGCTCCTCCTACCTCTATAAATATCCCCTCCCCGAAATTCCGGATCCAAACCACCCTAAACCTAGCCCCGCTCCTCATCTGCGCGCTGGACACGTCCGTCCGCGCGCTGGACATCGCCGCCGCCCACTCCCGTCGCGCCACGTGGTGCCGCCACCGCCTCCACCACCGCGGCCCGCCCGGCCCGAGGCCGGCCCCCGCGGCCCGAAGAGGCGCGCCACTCCGCGCCTTCGCCCCGCCGCCGCCTCTCTCAACGCCGGCGCACCCCGCCGCCGTGCGCAGGTCGCCGCCCGAACTTCGCCGGCGGACCTCCTCGCCGCCTCGCTCCTCGCCGGCCGGAGCCGAGCTCCGCCGCGGCCGGCCAGCGCCTCCTCCGAGCTCCGGCCTCGCCTCCCCGCCCGGATCAGGCCGCCCCCCGGTCGTCTTCTTCCTCTCCGTAGAGCTCCGGCGCGAACTCCGACCAACCTCAAGAAGTGCGCCGCGATCCAGATCTGGCAGCTACAGTAAACCCTAACCGCGAGGTGGAATTTTCTTCTAAGTCCTCAAGATCTCAAATCCATATGCTCCTGTTCATCATGTTATAACTCCGCATCCGTAGCTCCGTTTTGCGCACATAGCATATCAAAATGTTCGCCTCAGAGAGTACATCATTTCGTTCCATTGCATCATTTTCATTTGAGTTCATCTTAATGCCCAAAATGCTGTTAGAAGAGGGCTACTTGAGATAATTGTCAGATCTGCTGCTCCATTTAGCTATTTGTCATTTTTGCCATGATTATTGTGTGCATGATATGCCCATGAGTTCTACATATGTTTTGTTAAGGGTTTTGCCATCTTTCCAGAGGTGCAACCCATGTATTTTTGTGATATGTGCAGTGACTAGCACAAGCTTGCAAAGTGAGACACTTTGTATTGCTGATTTCAGAGACTTAGCATTTCCACTAAGTCCATGACCTGTTTCTGCCATGTTCACATGCTTACAATTGTATTTTATGACCCCTTTTGGCTCAAGGTCAGTAAGGGACTTTTGTTAAGCTCATTGAGTAGCTCTATGCCATGCTTTACTTTGCCATGTTAAGGTCCTGTAGCATATAGTTTTGTTGCTCCAAAGAGTGCTATCTGATCTGAAATTCCAGACAAGTGTTAATTTCACTAAGTCTGAAATCTGTTTGTCATATGCATTTTTGCCATGCTTGTTTGAACCTGTTAATGGATGAATTGGCCGTAGCTCAGTGCTAGACTTTTGTTAAGCATCATGAATGCATCCCTTCCATGTATTTTGTTGTCTTGTTTGGGTGCTGTAGCATGTTCATCTCGTTGCATTTAGATGGCTACTTGCTGTAAATCGCAGAACGTGATCATATTTGAATCGCTTGCCATTTCCAAACCGTAACTCCGATTCCGGCGTTCTTTATATCGTTTTCAAGCAATTTAATATCATCTTTCCAGTGGCACACTTGGATTTCCATGTTGAGGCCAGGTTCATGCATTCCTTGTCACATCTTGCATATGCATCCCGCATCGCATCCCGCATAGCATACCATCTTTGCATCATGTTGTTTGAGGTTGCACGTGGTTGATTGTGTTCCGTTTGCTTGATTGTCTTGTTTGGGTAGAGCCGGGAGACGAGTTCGCTAACGAGGAGCCCGTTGAGTTTGCTTTCGAGGATCCAGTCATCTTTGACAACTTTGCAGGCAAGATGATCATACCCTCGAAATGACTACTATCTTTGCTTTGCTAGATGCTCTCTCTTTTGCTATGTCAATGCTACGATGCCTACCATTTGCTTTCAAGCCTCCCAAATTGCCACGTCAAACCTCTAACCCACCATGTCCTAGCAAACCGTTGATTGGCTATGTTACCGCTTTGCTCAGCCCCTCTTATAGCGTTGCTAGTTGCAGGTGAAGATTGGAGACCGTTCCTTGTTGGAACATTTATTTACTTGTTGGGATATCATTATATTATCTTGTTATCTTATTGCATATATACACTTTGTAAAGGGCGGAAGGCTCGGCCTCTCGCCTAGTGTTTTGTTCCACTCTTGCCGCCCTAGTTTCCGTCATATCGGTGTTATGTTCCCAGATTTTGCGTTCCTTACGTGGTTGGGTTATAATGGGAACCCCTTGATAGTTCGCCTTGATTAAAGCTTTTCCAGCAATGCCCAACCTTGGTTTTACCATTTTCCACCTAGCCTATTTTCCCTTGGGTTTCCGGAGCCCGAGGGTCATCTTATTTTAGCCCCCCCCCCGGGCCAGTGCTCCTCTGAGTGTTGGTCCGAACTAGAGTCCTGTGCAGCGCCCCCTCGGGGAAACTCGAGGTTTGGTTTTAGTTGTATGGAGAGCTCATCTGAGTGTGCCCTGAGAACGAGATATGTGCAGCTCCTATCGGGATTTGTCAGCACATTCGGGCGGTGTTGCTGGATTTGTTTTAACCTGTCCGGTTGTAGATAACTTGAACCTTAACTTAATTAAAATGAATCAACAGTGTGAGTTACCATGATGGCCTCTTTTCGGCGGAGTCCGGGAAGTGGACACGGTGTTGGAGTAATGCTTGCCGCGGGTTTGCCCTCTTTAGTTATGCGTTTGCGCTTTGCCTCCTCTTCTCGCTCTCTTTTGCGAACAGGATAGCCACCATATATGCTAGTCGCTTGCTGCAGCTCCACATATTTACCTTGCCTTACCTATTAAGCTTAAATAGTCTTGATCGCGAGGGTGCGAGATTGCTGAGTCCCTGTGGCTCACAGATTACTATTACACTAGATGCAGGGCCTAATGATTCCGCTCCAGGTGACGCGCTTGAGCTCAAGTGGGATTTCGACAAGGACTCTCAATGATACTACGTTTCCTTTCCTAACGATCAGTAGTGGTGCCCAGTTGGGGGTGATCGGGACCGTGTCGCATGTTTGGTTATCTTTTATTTTGGCGCCGTAGTCGGGCCATGAGTGTTTGGTTGATGTAATGTTATTTATGTACTTGATTGACGTGGCGAGTGTAAGCCAACTATGTTATCTCCCTTTTTATTATCTATATTACATGGGATGTTGTGAAGATTGCCTGACTTGCGACATATGCCTTCAATGCGATTCTGCCTCTAAGTTGTGCCTCGACACGTGGGAGATATAGTCGCATCGAGGGTGTTATACTCTCGCCCCTCCCAAGATATGGAGGCCAAGGACCAAAGGGGAAACCCTTCTCCCATCTAGGGAGGAGGTCAAGGAAGAAGAAGACGAAGGGGACCCATCTCCCCTGCTCTTCCGGTGGCACCGGAACGCTGCCGTGGCCATCATCATCACCGCAATCTTCACGAACAACTTCACCGCCATCATCACCAACTCTTCCCCCCTCTATGCAGCGGTGTAACCCCTCTTTTACCCGCTCTAATCTCTACTTAAACATGGTGCTCAATGATATATATTATTTCCCAATGATGTATGGCTATCCTATGATGTTTGAGTAGATCTATTTTGTCCTATGGGTTATTTGATGATCGTGATTGGTTTGAGTGGCATGTTTTATTATTGGTGTTGTCCTATGGTGCTCTCGATGTCGCGCAAGCGTGAGGGATTACCGATGTAGGGTTTGCAATATGTTCATGACTTGCTTATGGTGGGTGGAGTGAGTGACAGAAGCAAAGACCCGAGTAAGTAGGTTGTTTGCGTATGGGATAAAAAGGACTTTATACTTTAATGCTATGGTTGGGCTTTACCTTAATGATCTTTAGTAGTTGTGGATGCTTGTTAGAGTTCCAATCATAAGTGCATATGATCCAAGTAGAGAAAGTATGTTAGCTTATGCCTCTCCCTCATATAAAATTGCAATAATGATTACCGGTCTAGTTATCGATTGCCTAGGGACAAATAACTTTCTCATAACAAACAATCTCTTTACTAAAACTAATTTAGTTGTGTCTTTATCTAAACATCCCCTACTTTTTATTTACTTGCTCTTTATTATCTTGCAAACCTATCCAAAAACTCCTACAAAGTACTTCTAGTTTCATACTTGTTATAGGTAAAGCGAACGTCAAGCGTGCCAAGAGTTGTATCGATGGTCGATAGAACTTGAGGGAATATTTATTCTACCTTTAGCTCCTCATTGGGTTCGACACTCTTACTTATCGAAAACTTTTGCGATCCCCTATACATGTGGGTTATCATGCCGCCGAAGGGGCCTCACACTGGGGGAGAGCCGCCATGGAGATGTCGCCCGCGGCGCTGGCTTCGAGGTAGCCGCGCCATGGGGGTGCGGGATGGAGCACCATCGGCGTCGGGAGGTCGAGTTAAGGATAAGGTGTGATGCGATGAGTGTACAACCTATTTGGTGGCGCTGAGTAGGCCTCGGCTTCATCTAAGGAGTCAGTGAGGATGCTGCGGTTTCGGTGGAGCAGGTTAAGGCAGCGCTGTGGGGATGGAGGAGCCGCGATAGACGAGGTGATCGTCGGAGCAGCTCCTTGGAGGTTTAGGACGGGGCGGCTAAACTAGCAGGACGATGAGATGGACGACGGATCGTCATCCGGGGAGGTGGATGAGGGACATCGAGTTGTTGCGATGGACGATGTCAACGGGGAAGAGGCTCCGGCAGGGTAGCCGTGAGGTGGCGGACGGAGGAGGGTGGGGTTTCGCGGCTGGAGTAGAGAGGTTATGGCAGCCTGGGATTTTGAATGGCCAAAAGGAGGCGATGGGAGGGGGAACCATGACTTAGGGATACGCTTGTCCAAAATATAGGGTGTGTTACAAAAGTACCACGACCGATTTGAACTAGCGGCCCTTTCGGCTCAGGGTTAGAAGGGGGATTTCACGTGTCGGGATTTGGCAGCTGGAGGGAGTTTTCGCGCGCATTGGAATTTCAGGATAGCAAGGAGCGGGTTGTGAAGGCATGAGTTTTGGGAGCACGGGATCTCAATTTTCAGGATATAACAAGCAGCGGGTTGAATTTTAGGCACAAGCCTCACGTGTAATATTGTACTTGTACGTACCAAATCAATTCGCACTTCCCTCAATGAAAAAAACAAAAAAAATATTCACACCACACAAAGAGAGAGTCTTGTCCTGTTTTACTATACAAATGCTATTCAAAGCTATGAATCCATGGTATGTCCAATTAAATTTTTTCGCTGGTTGTATAATGCATGTAACCTACTCATACCAACATTTTAGTGCATTCCAAATGTCTATACTGCCGCTGCAATTCAAACTAAATTTGAATTCATTTCTCTCTTTGAATAAGAATCTACAATCATGATAGTTGCCAACTTCAAACATCATTCGTGTATCTATAATACCTAAATAGTTCATCCCCACTATGTTATTTCTCTTGACATGCAGCCTATCCACCTCATCATCCCGGGCCCACTTATGTTAGCTGTGAAAAATAATCCAACAAATCTTACCCGTTTTTTCAGTGCGGAGCTATCCTCGGGTTGTTTGCTCTCCCGTCTCCTGTAATAGACGAGGTAATCCAAGAGCCCACATAACACGGTTCTTTTATCTTGGTGTCTCTTCCTATTCTAATCGAGTCGTTCGCTCGAACTTCCGGTCTATGCGATCTCATCATCACGTAAAGATGGAGAGCTCGATGTTTCGTCTCCAGCCTCCACACCACGGTGCACCAATGTCAACGTCCCTGACCAGCCAGGGCCACAAGCCAGCAACAACAGCGACCGCGTCGTCCACGCGCCATGGCCATCAAGGCCCAAGAAACCCAACCCACGCATCTTCGGGCCAACGTGGGCTAACTGAAACCCACTGGCGCAGTTACTTGAAGGGGAGACCGAGACGGCATCGACATCCAGAGGATCACGGCACGAATCGGCGGCGGCTACCTAATCCCTCGCAACCCTAGTTCCTCCTGTTTTCCCCATTCGAGCGCCACTCCATGTACCCGATCTGTAACAGCTACTACTTCGGAGAGCAATAGATCGATCCCATACTGTTATCCTATCATCTGGTATCAGAGACGCCAGCCACCACCCCCTCTCCGCTCCGCCCTGGCGCATCTCATTGAGACGCGCGGTCTCCGCCAAGCTCGCAATGCCATGGATCCTAGCGTGTCCGCCTTCCTCAGCCACTTCGAGACAAAGATCTAGGCCGCAATCGACGGTCTCACTAAGGCACAACAAACCACCGCGACGAAAATCGATGATCTCCTCAGCTGGTGCCCCGATCTCGAACGCTGCGTGGCGGATCTCAGCGACGCGGTGGCCGCTCTCCAAGTCACGCCCACACCACCGCTGACGGAGCAGGAGGACCCGCGTGCCACCACGCTGTAGCCGCCGGGTGACCACATCGGCACCTCGGCAGGCGCAGCGAGCATCCTTCATGGGCCCGATGGCCACGACGCAATTCCTCTTCAACGGGGGCACCCAGTGGCATCCCTGGTAACGCCGCCCCCGCCCCTTGCAAAAGAGGGACTAAGGACTGATATACGGGCGGTGGTGATGGTGCAATGTCCGCCCGATCTCGACACGGCGTGTGCGTTCGCGCTACTTCAGGAAGAAGTGGCTGACGGAGCGCGTACGCCCCCAGCGCGACCTCCAGAGCTACCAAAGCGCACGAGCATGTCCTCTGCGTCACCCTCCAGCCACGGTCACCGCCGATCGCCATGGCACTGACGCAGCTCGTGCCGAACCATCCAAGCTCAAGGCGTTGCGAGAATACAGGCGAGCTCGCGGCCTATGTTTCAAGTGCGGCGAGAAGTGGGGGCACAACCATGTGTGCCCCACCTCGGTGCAGTTGCACGTCCTCGAGGAGTTGCTGGACCTCTTCGGCATCGACAGCTTCGTCGACACTCAAGTGAGTTCAAAGCAAGGATTTCAAGACACTGCCATGGCCATCTCGGTTTCTGCGGTGACAGGAGGCGTGTCAGCCAAAGCTTTTCAACTTTGAGCATGGCTCCAGGGACACGAAGTTCTCATGCTGGTCGATTCGGGCAGCTCCAACTCTTTCATCAACCAGCGTCTCGGAAGCCAACTCTCAGGGATCCAGCCGCTGATCAAACCCGGCCGTGTGAGAGTCGCAGATGGGGGCGAGCTAATCTGCACAGAAATTGCGCCACGGTGCGCATGGTACGCTCAAGGACACGAGTTTTACACGGATCTGAAGGTGCTGGCGCTAGGCAGGTATGACGTCATTCTGGGGATGGACTGGCTAGAAGAACACAGCCTGATGCAAGTCGACTGGCGCGCCCGTTTCATCGAGATCCCTACGCCAGCGGGTCCTCTTCGTCTAGTGGGGCACGACACGGATTCGACGAGCTGCCAGTCCATCAACAGTTTGCAGCTACAAAATCTGTGCAGCAAAGGGTCGATCACGCACATCATACATCTGTGTGTGGTTGCTCCCCAACAAGAAGACTTGGAATAGACTCCAGCCTGCATTCAAGAGATTGTGGACCAATTTCAGGATGTATTCGAAGAGCCAGTGGGCCTACCACCTAGGAGGGCGTGCTATCATCGCATCCCTCCGATTCCAGGAGCGCAGCCAGTCAATGTCAGGCAGTACCGTTACAAAGCGGAGCAGAAAACAGAAATAGAAGCCCAGGTCGAGGCCCTGTTGAAGTCAGGTGTCATTCAGCGCAGCAGCAATCCCTTCTCCTCTCCGGTCATCCTGGTCAAGAAAAAAGACGGTACTTGGCATCTATGTATTGATTACCGACAACTAAACGCTATCGCGGTGGTCGGGAAGTTTCCAGTCCCAGTTATTGAAGAGCTTCTGGATGAATTGCATGGGACAGCGTGGTTTTACAAGCTCGATTTGCATGCGGGGTATCATCAGATCAGACTCGCGCCAGGGGAGGAGTACAAGACAGCCTTCTCAACTCATCAGGGCCATTTTGAGTTCAAGGTTTTGTCGTTTGGGCTAGCCGGTGCTCCATCTACATTCATCGAAGGGCTAACGGCTACTCTCAAGACAGTTATACGAGTCTGTGTGTTATGCTTCTTCGATGAAATTTTAATCTTCAGCGCCACCTTAGAGGAACACACATGCCATGTGAGGCAAGTTCTGGAACTGCTTCGCAAAGACCAATGGAAGGTGAAGCTCAGCAAATGTGCTTTCGGGCAAAGCAAGGTAACTTACCTGGGCCACGTCATCAGCGCACAAGGGGTAGCCACGGATCTGTCCAAGATAGCTGCAGTGGTCAACTGGTCCTCCCCGCAAGATGTCAAGGGAGTCTGCAGTTTCTTGGGTCTGGCAGGATACTACCGCCGCTTCGTCCGCAATTTCGAAGTGATTGCGCGGCCACTGTTCGATTTATTGAAGAAGGGGGTTCCATTTCTCTGGACTTCTATCATAGAAACGGCTTTTCAAGTCTTGAAGGAGCAACTCATCACAACCCCGGTGTTGGGTTTACCCAATTTTGATCAGCCATTCACAGTGGAGACAAACACGTGTGATCGAGGCATAGGGACAATTCTGCAGCAACAGGGACACCCCATCGCCTTCATGAGGAAAGCACTCAGCCCGAGATATCAAGGCATGTCCACTTACGAGAAAGAGTACCTGGCTATCATCGTAGGAGTGGACCAATGGCGCCCGTATCTTCAGCACTCGGAGTTCATCATCTACACATACCAAAAAGGCCTCACCCACCTAGAAGAGCAGCGATTGAATACTCCATGGCAGCAGAAAGCCTTTACCAAGATTTTGGGACTCAGGTATCGCATCAAGTACAAGAAAGGAGCTGAAAACAGAGGCGCAGATGCGTTATCGCGTGCCAACCAAACAGAAGTTCTAGCTATGGTCACATCGTGTCAACCCAGTTGGCTGGAAGACGTCCTCGGCACATATAATAGCAACCCCCATGCTTAGAAGCTTTTGGAACAACTAGCCGTGCGTGAAGATCCCAAGGGCAGGTTTCAGCTGCAGCAAGGCATTATCCGGTTCAGAGGGAGAATTTGGCTGGGAGGAGGAACTCACATACAGCAGCGCATCATCCAAGCCTTCCACGATAGCCCAGTCGGAGGTCACTTAGGGTTCCCAGTGACTTACAGATGTATCAGACATCTTTTCATGTGGCCCAAGATGAAGATACAGATTAAACATTACGTGCAGTGTTGAGCGGTGTGTCAGCAGGCCAAACCGGACACAGCGGCTTCACCCAGGCTCTTGTTGCCTTTACCGATCCCTACCAAGCCTTTGGGCATGATCTCCATGGATTTCATGGAGGGCCTCCCCCAATCAAGCCGGTTCAACTGCCTGCTGGTGATCGTTGATAGAAGGACCAAATTCAGCTACTTGTTGCCTCTAGCCCACCTGTATACATCAGCATCAGTAGCCCAGCTTTTCATCCAACAAGTCTACAAGGTTTATGGCCTACCAGGAGCTATTGTGTCAGATCGTTACCCGGTTTTCACCAGTCATTTTTGGCAGGACTTGTTCAAGGCTGTAGGCACTCAGCTCAGGCTCAGCACGGCCAATCACCCGCAGACAGATGGCCAAACCGAGCGGGTTAATCAGTGTGTGGAAACTTTCTTACGATGCTTCACGCAAGCATGCCCAAGACGGTGGAGTTTCTGGATTTCGTTAGCTCAATTCTGGTACAACAACTCTCATCACTCGGCTATAGGGATGACACCTTTCAAAGCCATGTTTGGGTACGAGTCGCGGCACTGGAGGATCAATGTCAAGAACACCTGTTCCGTGCCAGCACTCAAAGCGTGGATCGAAGAAAGGGATCCAGTACAAGAACTGTTGCAGCAGCATCTGAATAGAGCAAGGCAGGTGATGAAGAGTCGGGCAGATAAGAAGCACTCGTTTCAAACGTTCGAAGTGGGTGATCAAGTGTTTCTGAAGCTCCAACCATACATCCAAATCTCCGTCGCGCCAAGGGCAAATCACAAGCTGGCGTACAAGTACTACGGCCCGTTTCCGATCATAGCCAAGATCAATGAAGTCGCATACAAGCTTCAACTCCCTCCGCAAGCAACGATTCACCTGGTGTTTCACGTTTCTCTGCTACGCCGCGTGATGCACTCGGGTATGACGGTCGAATCTCAATTGCCTCAAGGTATTGACGAACTTGCAGTTCCTGTAGCCATTCTTCAGTCAAGATGGAGGCTCTCGAAGGGCAAGATGCGCGAGAAGGTGCACGTGCGTTGGTCCAATTCCGAGGTGCTGGGCGACACGTGAGAGGACAAGGCCAGTCTCTAGGAGCGCTTCCCGCTCGCGGAGGCTTGGGGACAAGCCTCTACTCAAGAAGAGGGGGATGTCAATGCCCCTGACCAGCCAGGGCCACAAGCCAGCAACAACAACAACCACGTCGTCCACGCGCCACGGTCGTCAAGGCCCAAGAAGCCTAACCCACGCATCTTCGGGCCAACGTGGGCTAACTGAAACCCACTGGCGCAGCTACTTGAAGGGGAGAGCGAGAAGGCATCGACATCCAGAGGATCACGGCACGAATCGGCAGCGGCTACCTAATCCCTCGCAACCCTAGTTCTTCCTGTTTTCCCCCATTCGAGCGCCGCTCCATGTATCCGATCTGTAACAGCTACTACTTCAGAGAGCAATAGATCGATCCCATACTATTATCCTATCAACCAGTGCACTCCCACGGTGCTTCCCTGGTGCCTCGCCTCAGCTTTGCTTGGCTGGCAACGCCATGCCCAGACGACACCTCCGCACGCCTGCTGAGTATCACCGGCACCCGCGGCGCCTCCTCGGGCCTCTGGCATTGGCTTCGCTCGACATGGCAGTTCCGACCGCCCGCATCGGCTTCGGCCGGCCACAGCTATCCTCCACACTCGCCCACGTCATCGCAGTGCCACCAAGAAATTTGGCGATGCATGACAACAAAACAAGAATTCAGGTCTGTACAAGCTAAATGTTCTTTGTGTTGTTTAATGTTCTCGATCTGTACAAACTGAATTTCATATCTCCTTGTGTGTTGTACTACAGAAGCGATCACGTCTCTTGGTTCGACAAGATCTTAGGCGACCCTCCCTGACTGACCACATGGCCCAAGAGATGAACGATCTGAATCTTATAAGATGCGCAAAGCACCCAGGCTTTGACTAGCATGACTTCCGGCTGAGATCGATCATAGCTTTGTGTTTTTTTCACTTTGTGTCAATCATTTTCTGTTTCTTTCTACCTTCAGTAAATAACCATGTGTTGTACTGGCAACTAATTTTTATCATGGAGAGTGTCGCAGGTGTCAAGCTACACACGGGGCAAACGGTGGAGTTGATTCCTTGGTGATGAACTCCTATGTTTGCGGCAATGTTCCTGTCAACAAGGTAAATGGGATTCAGTGATGCATGATTATTTTCCTGATTCCTTTTACATTATCGAATCTGATGGTCGCTTGACCTAGAATCGGTTCACATATTCGGATTGAGGTATATGTTCTGCTACAGTTCATTCAGATATGTACATTGGTTTTTTTCAAAGAATTTTTGCTCTTCACCTCCAGGAGCAGTCCATTGACTGATCTCTTCATTTGTATTATCTAACCGCCTACTACTTTTGTATCGTTTAGCAATTGGAGAGTGCAGAATGGGTGAAGCAGAAGCTTAATTAAGTTCATGAATGGTATCCCAGATTACCCCCTTCGCAGTTAGAGACCTTGCAACATAAACTATGATTTCACATAGTTGGAGAGCAAGAATGCATAAGCGAAGCAGTACCCATGGTAACATGGCAAAGTTCAAGCTAAGACTGGAATTCTCAAAAAAGAGATTCAAGATATAACTGCTGTGATTTTGATTATAATTCTAGCAGATGCACCCTGTTGCATATTTGTTTCGATCAAACATAGCTGGCATGGACACACCTAAACTGAAATTTACCTTTAGGCCATTCATGCCAAATGAAACATATCACCTTAGGTTTGAAAGATAACTTTATTGGATGTTCAGGTGACATTTTTTATCTCATGACTCATGAGATACTTAGTTATTTGTAACTACCTTATATCCTTCATGATTATGGGTTTTGCAGTCTAGGCACCAACAGAAAAAGTTTAGCAACAGACTGGATGCTCAGGCCCGGAAGCATGCATAGAGTTTGCTTACATGTGATCACTTATCAAATTTATGGTATTGACAAACAGAACTCCAAAATTACACCATATTTTTATCGGTTTTCCCAAATTAATGTGTTTGCTCTATTCCACAATGCTCTTCGCCGCTGGTGGCTTCCCATGAAAAATTCAGCACGTAACTGAAAGTATGTCAAGAGAGTACCTTATATGTGATTATTGATTAGTTGCTTGGATGTGATTATCATTTTAACTACATCAATAGTTTGGATATCGGTGCTTATCTATGTGCGAGTTCTCATGCACATAAGGACTTGGTATTTGCGTTGATAGAAAAAAGGGAAAATAAATTGGTACTCTTTTTTCCAGATCACCTTTATTAATTTTCTTCCTATTGGAGCTCCATGACTCTCCATCAAGTATAGTAAGCGACTAGAGTGACCAGATTCATTTTTGTTGTTGTTGAGGTCACTATGTAGATGTGAAGAATGATTTACCCATAAGATTAGTTATATCAAATAACTACATTTAATAGAAAACATGATCACATTTATAATTCATATTCTATTATATTCATAATTATACTCCAAGTACTATGTTCATTAAATTTTTCTTAATTTTAGATAATTTTTCTACTATGCAAACAAACTTATTTATCATTTGTGTAGGACTAAAAGTTCCAGCAGCAACGTGCGGCGTATCATCTAGTTACCTTAACAACACACCACATCATTACTATAGAGATATATATGAACTATGTGTACTATATGAACTCGAATTCAATTTTTTGAATACACTTGATGTTGATTCCAAATAATAGTACATTTGATGTACTAACTACATATTCATAATCTAAACCATGTTCCATACTTACACCGTGTTTATCACACAAAGTATAGTGCCCCGCCCCCTACATTATGACAAGTATTTAGCCCTAAGCTGCAAAAGCCACACATTATCCCGAATTATAATCAATGTTCTATATATTATATGTAGTACTAGCAAGATGCCCATGCATTGCACGGAACATGAAGATGCATTTGTATGAGTAGTTTATCTTGTGGGAGAAAAGGATGAACGAGGGAAGACCTTATGTGCAAATGTGGAGAGGGGTGTGGGTATCTTTTTTCAACATCGCCATAGTTTCCTTCCTATCCGTCAGATATAAATCAGACGGCCTATATTGCAGGATGGCACGCACACCATCATCACCAACTATATTTTTTTATATAAAATATATTATATGTAGTATAACATGTTCATAACCACACCATGCGTATCACTGTTATATATATTCACGCATGCGTCAGTTTAAAACACTCTGATAAATTCTTCAAATATCCGAATTCACTTTTTATAATGAATTATGATCTCTATTCCTCTTTTACACCCACACAATCCTCTTATCTTTGTAGATAGCGCTAACTTTCTCCCATGCATGCACACGCCTGCCTCGCTCTCACCCTCCCTCGGCATTCTGTAGCTCCATCACGCAACTTCGTCTTTTCACTTTAGGTCGTTCACCCACGGTGTGTGTAGGCCCCCCACCTCCTTCTTTACGGCACACACCGATCGATATGCCTCTCTAGCCAAGTGTGCCTACCACAAACACAAGCTTTCCCTCTTCTCTTCTCACCATCCATGCCTCACTCCTGCCCCTCTTTTCATCGATCTCATACTCGCACACTCCTTCCCCCTCGATATAGTACGCCTCTCGCACCACCTCCTAGCTGCATCCCTCTCTCTCTCTATATATATACTTCTCTCCGGGCCTTATTTGCTTCTAACACATACATGCATGTATACCGATCGATCTCCCTACATATACCTAGGTCAACTTTAACTATTTTTTCACATGCATCAATCGACGTACCTCACAAGTTGTGTCTCCCCTTTCTCCGACAAAGGACGACTGATCTTCCTATGTAGTTACGTCTTCTTACCATAGCCATATCGTCCCCCCTCATCATTCCTGCATGCCTCCTAACCCGTCTCTCACATGCATGTGCACAGATAGGTAGGCATCCCCTCTCTTATTGATATTGCAGGCGTGCCCTCCGTTTGGCTAGCAAGCCTCTCCCACCATTTGCAAGAAGCAACTCCACCACCAACCCCTCCGACACTCTAGCTCTGTCTCTCTCCCGACCTTATTCCTCTCCTACACATATGCATGGATGCCGATCGATCTTCCTCAATACATAAGGTAGGTCTCTCTCCTCCTCTACACATATACCAGCCATTGTACCTCTATAGGTAGGTCTCTCCCCCACCCCCTAACGACAACGATAGTTGAGCGCTGTAGGTAGGTATCCATGCTAGAGAGACAAACTGTACCTGCCCCCTCTCACGTTCCAGCAGGCCAGCCACCCTATATCTTTGACGTGGGCACACACAAATTCGATGGCACTTTTTATCGATCGCGCGCATACACACACACATCATCCCTCTCTTCGATTCTATGGATACCTCACGCCGATGATACCTCCACTCTCTTCTCGTGGATCACCCCCTCTATATATATGATATATCCAGGCCTCTATTTCACACACGTCGCATATGTTACATTTTTTTGATTGAAATATCGTCGACACATATTCCCTGTCTATCTCTCACCCCCCAAAAAACACTCACGAACCCACTCACTATATCTCTCTACATTTGTATCTCTCTCACACAACCCCATGTAGGTGGTGTATGTACACGAAGAGAATAGGTGCACGCACTCACGCTTCATGCCTAGCCACACCCGCGTGGGTACATGGTGGAGCTCATTTCTATACGAAATGGCATCCTGCGTGCTAATTTGAGCGCATGTAGCGGTTGTTTACCTACGGAGGTCGTATACCATGCATGCACTAAAAAAAGTTTTACTCGATGCGTTGGCATTTTATTTTTAAATAAAGTTATATCGCTCAATGGCACATACATAGAATATAAAACGATTTTAATGGAGAAAAAGGCAGTCCGCTCCACTGTATACAATGGAGCATGCCTGCCAGGGTTTGTGTTTCTTCAGAGTATCTCACACAAGGCAGCGTTGGCCTCTCTCTTTCTCATCGTTCGTCACTGATCCAGCTGCATCCCGTCCATCGTCGGAAAGGTAGGATGTGCATCATTTGTCCGTTTGACGGCGCTGAGGCTGCACTACCCAATCTGCGGTACCCGCCGTTCTATCTGACCAAGCTCCGGTGTGGTAGGGCATACACCACTTGCTCGCTGTCGTAGTATGGGAAGATCCCGCCCGCCGCCGCTCTCCTAGTTACAGCCCTAAGACCCCAAGGTATCCCCTCCGGCCTTGCTCCACTGCCCATCTTCCCACGTCGCTGCATGTGGAAAATCTTGCATGTGGATCTTCCATAGTTCTTTGTCCAAAACGTAGCTCGTCCAGCGTACTTTCTATATTGCAATCTCGTCCTCACACCATTTTAGATAAGAACAACTGTGTTGTTATCTCCCCTTAGGACAAGGAATATTCTTCTTTTTTGTCGTCGTATGTGTTATCAACTGTTATTGGCCAGTAATTGTTTCCTTTCTACCTTTTTTTGTAAACATGGCTATCCATTTCATCTCGTTGCTATTGCGACCTTTTGGTGAACCGCACAAATCACTTTTTTCTTAAGAGTGTTTTGTGCAGTTGTACTAAAATGTCACACGGGCAACGTCTCTACATTTCAGTGCAACTGCACAAAGGGAGATTGGTTTTGCTCTATCCTCCTCATCCAACTCCGAGCCTAATATTCTCCAACTATTTGCTTAATCTTCTCCAACTATTTAGTCTTAAGAGAGAATTCAAAGGTGACTAGCTTCTATTTGTGTGTTTATTGTTCAATCAACAGTCTTCTATTATTGTAATCACACTTAATATCTTTGGAACATGGACGCTCAGCTCTATTTTAGTGGAACTGCACAAAATGGTCAGAATGTTGCATGCTCCTGACAGCTACTTTTTTCCCAACATGCCTTATTGATTTAGACAGAGCTGGGGGGAAGTTACTTTTTTATTTTTTCTGAAAGAGCATGGATGGCAAGACACACGAAACAAAAGCTGAAAGCTCAGAGCATTGTACAATTTCATGTCCCTAGAAAATTATTTGTATATTAAGTCAATTATGTAAACAAATGCTGGAATCTTGATAGCATTGCCAGAAGCCTCTTCAGCATCCGGGTCCATGTGCCATGTTTAAAATTATACTCCCTCCATTCCTAAATATTTGTCCTTTTAGAAATTTCAAATGGACATATTTTAGAGTGTAGTTTAAATCATTTTTCTTCGTATGTAGTCACTCGTTGATATTTCTAGAAAGACAAATATTTAAGAATGGAGGGAGAAGTGAACAACCGCATGGGAGACTCAGCTCGGTAGTTGCGTCGCACTAATAGTGAGTAATGAGCGGTCAAATCATAAGCCCCACCTTTCCCACTATAAGTTTCCCGGAAGAAGCAACCATCAATACGCTCTTCTTTGAATCCGCTCATACTACTCCCTCCATCACTATTTATAGAGTGAGCTTCAACAATCTCTATGACCAAGGCGACTAGCAATCGGCCCAAAAAATAGCATTGGTAGTTATAGCACGGCGTTTATTACTAGAGGAAATAATGCGTACACACACGCATCCAGTGCTTCCACCCCGGGTACACACATGCATGCACATACTCCACTTCGTGTACACACCTAGTACATTGAGAGAAAATTGTGGACTTGATTGCGGTTACCACGCCCTAATTAATTGAGCATTAAACCAAACGCGTCTAAAATATCTCTCGTGATGGAAATCCATGGAGAGAAATGCATATGAATGAAGTGCGCCCTGTAAACTGTGATGGAGGGAGGAGTAGTATGAAGGTGGAAAACCATGTACGCGTATGGCCAGTTCATCAACACACTTCCTCTTGACATATCACTGACATGTGGGACAGGAGTGTGAGCAAACCGATCTCAATTGACGGCAAAATGGCCAACCCACCGTTCCTTGAGAGAGATGAGGAGCGAGAACACACAGACGGGCTTGCATGGAGGACAAGATATATTTGAGCATGGTTGATCGATATCATCATTACATGTTTGTTGTTTTTTAATAGTACTATTGGGCTGCCATTTTCCTCACTTCTCCTGAATAAATGTGTACTTTATTAGAGATTAAAATAAAATAAGAGTATAGATGCTCCACCATGCGGTTCCTAGTACTTGTATACTACTATTAGTAGTACTACTCGTAATTCTAAGCCTTGCGCTTGGCTCTTCGCCTCTTAGTGAAGTCGAACAATGATGGTACAACAGTGTATGCCTCTGCCAATCTGACACCGAATGAACTACTGCACGTCCACATCCTGGGCGAGGGTAGGTTGCACTAGTCAAAAGCTTCTTGTCGTCCTGCGAGCCACCAGGCTTGAGGTAGATGGAGAGGGCATAAGCGAGCTTCACCTTCTCCTTCAAGCTTCTCCTCGTTCTGCGAGTTGATGGGACACACCAAAAAGTAGTGCTAGTCCATAAATGAGAGAGCTTTATTCATATATAAGCATTCTTAGGAGGATCAGCCAAGAGACTGGTGACTAGGAAGCGAGGTACCCCGCAAAAAAATAAGAAGGAAGAGATGTGTTTCATCAAGCCAGCTCTCGGTCACATTCAAAGTGCAGCAAGCACGGTTCGCAGAAAGATGCGCCACAAGGTTTGCTGACTTGTTTACATGCTGAATAACAAAAAAAGAGAAAATATTACCGAGCGCTCCTATTTCTAACTGGATAGGAGCAAGAATTAAGCGAGAATTGTGGTGAGTGTTACATGCAATCAACTTCCATTATCACATTCGAGAACCCTTGAAGAGAACCAAATGTGTTGAAGATTGCTTTATCACAGATTAAAATAAAATAAGAGTGCAGGCGCCCCACAACCCGGTTCCTAGTAGCACATACTTGCATAGTAGTACTAGTAAACTTTGCTCTTGGCTGTTCGCCTCTTCGGGAAGTCGAACAATAATGGTACTAGTATAGTGTATGGTTCTGGCAATCTGATACCGAATTAACTGTTGCACGTCCACCTCCTGAGCAAGGGAGAGCTTGCATTAGTCAAAAGTTTCTCCTTGTCCTGCGAGCCACCGCACGCAAGCTTCTCCCGTCCTACAAGCTTCTCCTTGTTCGGCAAGTTGACGGGACACAGCAAAGTAATGCTAGTCCATACTGCCTCCTTTTCGGTTAATATGGCCTAATTTGAAACGAGATAAATACACGGTCTGTCACTGTATATTTGTAAAAATACAGTCAGTGGACTTCATAATACGCTCATTGCGCTCAGTATATACATTTCCCGGTGTTTATACGGGCACTAGCTTACCCTGGTTGAGTATGTGTGTGCATGCACGTGTAGGTTGAGCACTTGAGCATTACCGTGTGTGTTCCGTGGTGCGCTCGGACATGCATGCATTAGGGCGTCATGCGTGTTTTTGCGTCCATGTGTACGCGTGACTGTTGCATGCAAGGTTTAATAATTCGTTGTTCACGCATGCATTCCCGATATTAATACATTGGTAAAGACAATTTCTTAATGAAAACAAGCCCATGAATTGAGTACAAAGGGGACCTATAAGCGAGGACGAAGGGAGTACTAGTAGTGAACCGGAAGGAGGGAGTAGATACTAGTAGTACTATGTAACAACGTGTCGTAACAAAATTCATCTATGTGCATCATGTCTACATGTCATGCAAGAAAATAGAGATAAGTACAAGTGAGACTCAGGAACGATCATACACGTAGGGGGAGTACGTGTAGGTGCCACTCAGGAGCAATCAAATCACACAGTAAGTTAGTCGGAAGAAGCAACAATCATTTCACTCTTCAAGGACACGTACGCAATATAAAATGGTTCATATGGAGAGAAAAAGAAAACCACAATATATATACTAGCAGGAGCCTAAGCTACAAGCCTTCTTGCTCGGGTTGCTCTCTTCACAAGCGTAGAACGACGGTGTCCAGACTGCTGGTCACAGATCTGGCCTGATCCCGCCGCTGGGGGAAGGAGACGATGTTCTATGTATGCGCGGTCGACATCGGCAAGGGAGAAAATCCACTGTTGGTGAGTCCTGATCAGGGGTCCCAGCGGTATGTGCTGATGCTGCCTCCCAACCGCCCTTCCAGCTATAGCCCTATGTCCCAGGTGCAACTTTCTTTTGGAGCCGGCTTGCTCCACTGCCGCAGCTACCCATATAGCTCCATCTCCATGTGGATCTTTCTCTACTTCTATGGGCTTCTATTTGTGATGAGTTTATATCTCATGAAGTTGTGCCAGTACTATTATTCTAATCACACTTCTTCAATATCTTTGCCACTAGGGATGCTCAACCCGATTTTAGTGTAACAGCACAAAAGCACCGTATGATCCGAGGGTGCTAGCCGTCTTTCCTTCGACAGGTTCTACCTAGCCAGGAAATTAAATCCTGTTTAGGGTCTAGGGTTTATGTCGTAGTGAACCCATCAATAGTTTTTTTGTACATACTCTCACAACTTTGTCTTTAGTTGTGAAGTAAATATTGGCTATGATCTGTGAATCATTGAGATGCATCAGCATGCGTGTTAGTTTTCCTTTGTATTTGGTGGAATGTTGTAACGGGGCAACCTTGGAGTAGGAATGAAAATGGAGTGGAAAGTTTCCGTTTTTCCAAAAAAAAATGGAAACGGAGAGAAACCAATGTTTCGTTTTGTTGGATCGCGCCACCAAGAAAAACCAACGTTTAAATCACATCTCTCGCGTTCATGTCTCACCCTCCTCCACGGCTCCAACCCACATGGTCACTCGGCATGCCACTCACCGCAAACCGAGTATACCATAACTTTCCCGCGTGCTTGTCGATGGATCGCGCCATGGATTACTAGCAATACTGGAAGAGATTGGCGAGGAGGGGAAGACAACTAGCCATAGCACGAACCCCCAAAGAACATTTACATGCGTGTTGTGGCCGGCTATTGTGACCTTTGAACGTGGAGTAGTCGCGTGCACCGGGAAGCGATGCGGGTGGCGCTCTCTCGGCCGGCGCACTGCTTCAATGCCGGCATGAGTGAAAGGTCGCGTCCGCTTTGGCCGGGCATGAATGCGGCACTGACCGTTTCGGGCGGGAAGCACGCGCGAGTGATGAAGAGGGTTTAGGTTGGTCAGGAGCGGGCGTGGCAGCGGTCCGGACGCCCACAAACAAGAGATGTTGTATGTAAATATTGTTGCGGATATAATTAATAATGTAAATAATGTACCAGTTGGATAAATATGATTGGAGATGAAGATGGAGATGGAGATGGAATTTTACGTAAACATAGATATGCATGTCTCTGTCTACATGTGTGTGCGCAACGACTCTTGCAACTACTCGTACACACCATAGATGTCTCATTCTCCCTACAAACACAAACTTAGTATCACCTCATTCTGTTCCTAGGATAGGAATATCATAGGAGTGAGAAAAAAATATGAAGTAGCTAGGGTATTCCTCGATGGAGGTACACATGTTTTTCGACAAAAAGAACATGGTGGTTGTGCAATCATTGTCCATATGCTCCTATTGTTGTTGCTAATCTAATACTATCACTGGTTAAATGAAGCAATGCCCATGGTAAAGTGACGTCCCTTTTAAGTAATGCCGATGTTAATCCAGAGGCGTCGATAAATGCTTCTATCCTCCTTTTTTCTCAGGTATCCTGGTTTAGTTCCCATCAATATAATCAGGATGCTTCTGTTTGTTGGTGTACTTTTCATTAATTCTTATTGACAACTGAGATGTCATTGTTAATCTTGTACCACTGCCAAAACAAAGTAACAACACTATATCCCTTTTTTATATTTTTGCAAACAGTGATGCATATCTCCATACCCGGGCATGGCTTCGTAAATTTTAGTGGAACTGCACAAAATTGGATGGCCATTGTTGTTCTGCCTCACTGTCCTTTTCCACTTGGTTCTTCCTACCTCGATCTTGATTACTGAGAAGAAATAGACCACAGTGATGATTTGCCGAACTTCATAGGTGCCTCACCTAAACTCGTTGCCAAATGAATGATGCATCACCACGATGACCTATCGATGCTCATGGTTGCATCTCATGGTTGCATCGGCTAGTGAAGCTGGTCGATATTCAACGAAAAACAAGTTGTCTTCCATCAGTGCTCTTTGCTTATTACCCACAAAGATGATATCCTTCATCAGTTCACCTCGGTTGCGTTGGAGACAAAATCGTCTTTCACATTGGTGCAATTTTATCACACAATTGGCCATGAACCAAATGTTTCCTCAAAGAAGGATCGACGTTGGTACTAAGATCATAAGTTTTATATTGATTTCTAAGTCTTCTCACAACTTTTCTTCAGCTCCCCAGTAATTTTATTTGTCCAACTATTAACTAAATATGTGGTCAGACTTTGATTAAAAAAATGGTGTGGACTGAAACCCGGATGGACATAGTAGGCCTCCATTTTTATTTACTCTACATATTAGATTTGACTGAAGTCAAACTTTGTAAAATTTGAACAAGTTTAGGCCGAACACCACAAACCATAATTATTGAGAGAGGGCAAACTGTAAATACTCTCAAACCTTCCCGATTATTGAAATTAAAATTCTTTGTTTGTACACAGTCTCACACCTTTCCGATAATTTGGCGTGTGTGTGGTTGTTCACTTAAGGGGGGAGTGTACCGCACGTGAAGGACGGGAAGTGCGACCAGGACGCGTGGATCATTAGTTGATCATAAGTAGTTTTCTTCACTTGTACGTTAAATAAAGAGTTTCATTTCATACTTACACAATTTAAAATGATTGTTATGGAGAGAAAAAGAAAACCACTCCACTATATATTAGTAGTATACACGAGTACTATATAAGCTAGAGCCTTGGCACTTATTCTCTAGGGTTTTCGCTCTCCACACTCTCACCGTACTATATATATATACATACATGCTGGAGGATCAGCGTTTCTTTGATAGGGTTTGCTATATTCATAGTCTCTCACCCTCTTCACCAGACCTAAACAAGACTGTGCTGGCCTCTGTCTCTCTCTCTCTCTCCCCTCACAGCTGGTGAAGGAGCCGTCCGGTTCCCGTCATACCGGGAAGGGGAGGAGGTGCAACATTCACTCTGACGCCTTCGGGGAGGGAGGAAATCCACTGCCAGTTGCGTTGTTCTCTTTCACCCAACATCTATGCGGGAGGGCCACTGACACCTTCTTCCTTGCTGCCGTACATAGTGTGGGCAGATCCGGCCTCCCGCCGCACGCCTAGCCACATCCCGACGACCCTGAGGTATAACTTTCTTTGAAACAATCATTGCTCTAGCTGCATGCGGATCTTTTTTGATTCTGTAGTCGAATCTAGGTCTTGGTTTAAAGAGGAAAGAAGGGTGGGGTGGGGTGGGTGGAGCATGAATTTAGGATGTTGTTCAATGAGGAAAGGAGGGAGGGAAAGTAGTATAGACTGGCTATCCAGCCACTTTGTTGGTTGAAAAGGGAAAAATGGGGTAACCCAGTACACACATCTGTAAGGAACCGATCTATCGGGACCCTGATCCTAAGTCACACCGATCTAGGATGTAACACATCATATCACTTTGCGGCCTCACGCATGGTATTCCCACGGGTGCCACCTTACCTGGCCTGGGACCGTTTGCGCCTTTTGGCTCACATATATGATAGTGTCGCTAGCATCCATATGACAGAGAACCTGGGCCGACATGACTAGTCATGAACCCAAAGTGGCACTAACTTACGGGGAAATGCATACATGAACCAACATCGAACGTGCCGGTCATCAGCGTGTGAACCCGGGTTGTAGCAACTGGGCTAATAGGACTCCGGGAACCCGGGCTGTAGCAGGCTAGCAGGACTCCGGAGGACACCGCGTGACATTTCCCCGAAGGAACAGACACTGGAACGAAGTGGATCACATGCCGGCCAGTCTATGTATTTTGGACCAGTAGCAACTGGGCTAGCAGGACTCCGGTAAATCGGGCTGTAGCAGACTACCATGGCTCAGTGGAAGCACAAGACTACATTTCCCCATAAGAGAGGCTACCAAGGATAGACAACTAGGTTGTCGGATCCCACACATACCAAACATTTCAATCATACTCACGATATGATCGATATGTGCAAATACAACATGACATCACAACATGACTCTACAACTCAAGTATTTATTCAATAGGCTCCGAGGATCGAGGTATTACAAACATGGATCTCATGACCCAACATTAAGAGCATACAAGTGAAAGCACATGCAGAAGCTTAACATGTCTGAGTACAGACATCTACAAATAAAAAGGCTGATCCTGCCAGATCCTACCGCGGGCACAAAATCGTACCTGGGGTATCAAGCTAAATTTCGAAGTCCACATGGAACTACTAGTGAGACTGAAGTCTCTCTGCAAAACATAAATTAAGCAAACGTGAGTACAAATGTACCCAACAAGACTTACATCAGAACTAACTACATATGCATCATTATCAACAAAGGGATGGTGGGGTTTAACTGCAGGCAAGCCAGCTTTGACTCAATGGCTAACCTGAACTACTACTGCAAGTAACTCTTTTGGGGTGGCGCACAGGAGTCCACATATTCACAAATCAATACACCACTATGGAACCGCTCCTGTCTCCCTACGAGAACGCCATCCAGAGCACTCACGCTTATCTTGCGCATTTTAGAGTATCCACTTTCACTTGTCTATGAACTGTACAGGCAACCCAAAAGTCCTTCACCGCGGACACGGCTATTCGAATAGATGATGTTAACCCTGCAGGGGGTGTACTTCTTCACACACGCTCTTTCCACTTACCACCATGTACATGTCGTGTATCTTGGCAACCTTCAAGCGGAAGCCTGGCGAGGGAGTCGGCCATGACATGACTAACCACACAAGTCTCTAGTCCAGGTTTATCGCCTATTCGGGTTCCATCCGCGAGGAGATCCGGCCGGGATTTCGCTCACAGCCCCAAACGATGTGTGCAGGGTTCCCGAGACACCAAACGGGCACCCGGTACACCGTGCCACGGTGTATCTACCGCATCATACCCCACCCCTATGGTCAGCGCTACGCACGGCCTCCAACACATATCCTACAAACACCAGAAACTAGTTGCAACTCCTGGACAGAGATCAAGGCGATTAATAAGTCGAGAGAGTCAAATAAGGATCCAAACACTACTAGGAAAAGGGCTATAGCTAATATGGACATTAATGGCGCACCATGTATGTGGTTGTGCCACTGCTATATAGCTATGGCGCACCAGATACAGGTGCGCCATTAATGTCCTCATTACTAATGGCGCACCTGGTGGCTGGTGCGCCATTACTAGTTTTGAAAAAAGGTAAAAAAAATTGTTAGCAGTGGCGCACCAGGGGACAGTGCTGATGCGCCACAACTAACATGTTATTTTTTTCAAAACTAGTAATGGGGCACCACTTACCAGGTGCGCCATTAGTAACCCTGGTTACTAATGGCGCATTCATAGGTGGTGCGCCATTGGTAACCTAGGAGCAGCTAGATATTTTGGACAGCCACCTACCACACTCACTTTCCCCACTTCATTCTCTGCACCTCTACCAAGCTTGGTCTCGGCTGCCTCCTCCTCCTCACCTCATTTGCACAATAGATTCACCCAAATTAAGTGGTTAAATTTCCTTTTTTTGATAGGTAAGTAAGGTGAAAGCTTGTTTATGTTCTAGATCTACTTTTTTCTCCCTCCAACAACATACACACTTTTTATGGCCTAGATCTACGTATGTTTGTGGTGTTGCATATGTTTGTGGTGTTGCATATGTTTGTGTTTGCAGGTACCGGTATTTGAAATGCGATAGTTGCCAATATTTTGCTGGAATGTTGATTCATTTCCGTTTCGGCGAGAATTTGGCACTATGCATTCTTTTTGGTCCTATTTTTAGGCAAACTTATGCCAAATTTTTTTTGGTTCTAAAATATCGTTTTGCTCTACCCCGCAGGCGACCATGGTCCGCACGATAACCTAAGGCATCGTGAATAGGTTTTTGAGCTCCGCAAAGGCCGAGATGCTTCAAAAGAAAGAGATGGAGATAAGATGTCCGTGTCAAAGATGCAAGCTGAAGAGCCTTATGTACCCGGATTCCGTATAGGTGCGGGACCACCTACTCTTGCGTGGTTTCATGGATGGCTATCGGTGATGAAGATGACTATGAAGTCATCCATGGGGGCCGGGCAAGAAATGAGGAAGGGGAGCAAGACAACCGCGGCGAGGGCGGGCGAGAAGACGAAGAATCTCCAGGACAAGATCACGAAGTAGATGCAATACACAGGCGTCATGTAGAAGATGTCGGACAGGATGATGAGGAAGGTCAAGACGAAGGGAATGATCATGAAGATGAAGATGTCAGAGCAGACGACGATGCACCATTAATGGGCTGGGTGTAGGACCCTCATATTCAAGAGCTGCTTCTCAAGCAGACAGATAATGCAAGAGCTGCAGCCCGAGAGAAAGCCAAGCTGGATCAACTGGAGATAGATGCGGTTACTCCATTGTATGAAGGACGCAGGCCCGAGGATACCTGCCTGAAAGTAACGCTCATGGCTCTGGAGATGAAGGTAAAACACAAAATGACCGACGCATGCTTCGACGAGAACATGTCATTCTGGCACGAACGTCTTCCCAAGGGGAACAAGTGCCCGACCAGTTTCGAGGAGGCGAGTAAAATCGTGTCCCTGGATTTAGCGCACGTGAAATACCATGTGTGCATGAACAATTACATCATTTATCAGGACGAGCACGCGGAGTCTACCATATGTCCGGTGTGCGGCGTCACTCGATACAAGAAGAGGAAGAAAGCTCCTCGAAAAGTGGTGTGGTACTTTCCGATCACTCCTCGTCTGCAACAGTATTTCACGGACCCTAAGCTAGCAAAGCTCCTACGTTGGCACGCGGATAGGGAGGAGAAGAAGCGAGAATATGACGGAAATGATCCGGAGATAAATAAAAAAGATAAGATGCTGAGTCACCCTAAGGATGCGAGCCAGTGGCAAGCGTTGAACTTCGAACACCCAGAATTTGGGGACGATCCAAGGAACATCGTGCTGGGCACGAGTACCGATGGAGTCAATCTGTTTGGCAGCCAGAGAAGCACACATAGCACCTGGCCTGTGTTTGTGCGGATGTACAACCTTCCCCCCTGGTTGTGCATGAAGAGGAAGTACATTCACATGAGTATGCTAATTGAAGGGCCGAAACAACCAGGGAATGACATCAATCTGTATCTGAGGCTGCTGAAAGAGGAGCTAGACACGCTGTGGAAAACGCCAGCCAATACGTGGGACGCCACAGAGAAAGAATATTTCCCTATGAGAGCCGCACTGCTCACAACGGTGCACGACTATCTCGGTTACGGATATGTTGCGGCGAAGGTGGTCCACGGATTTTCTGGATGCGTCAGGTGCATGGATGACACAATGTATCGCCGGCTAGATAGAGATCCCAGGTCTTCGAAAACCATGTTCATGGGACATCGAAGGTGGCTTCGCGACGAGGACTCATGGAGAAAATGCAAGGATCTGTTCGATGGTGAAACCAAACCCCGAAGACGCCCGCATACGAGGAGCGGCGAGGAAATAGACGAGCTGTTGAAAAATTGGAAAGATTGCCCACTGCCGGGGAAGAAGCAAAAGGCGCCAGAGCCGGGAAAGAAGCGAATGGCGCCAGAGCCGCTGCTGAAGGTATGGAAAACAAGGTCTGTTTACTGGGACTTGCCGTACTGGAAGATCCTCCATGTGCCTCACAGCCTTGATGTCATGCATATCACGAAGAACGTGTACGAGAGTCTGCTTGGTACCCTTCTCAACATGCCAGAGAGGACCAAATATGGGCCAAAACCAAGGGCAGACTTGAAATCAATGGGCATCAGGGAGGAGCTTCACGCTAATGATGATGATGATGATGATGCGAAGTAGGACACGGAAAGTCGTCGCAAAGGCAAAAAGGCCAAGAAGGTCAGAAATGACTACCATCCCGTGTGCTTCACTCTAAGTCAGGAGGAGATCGAGCAGTTTTTCACCTGCCTCGTAGGAGTAAAACTTCCTTACGGTTACGTGGGGAAGATAAGAAGATACCTAGACTCAGCGAAGCAGATGTTCAACGGGATGAAGTCTCACGACTGTCACGTGCTGATGATGCAGATACTTCCAGTTGCAATCCGTGGGATCGTGGACGCACATGTCCGTGAAATGGTATTTGGCCTATGCAACTTTTTCGACGTCATTTCTCAGAAGTCGGTTGGCATGAGGCAACTCAGAAGGCTACAGGAAGAGATCATGGTGATACTATGTGAGCTTGAGATGTACTTCCCGCCCGCATTCTTCGATGTTATGGTGCATCTGCTGGTCCATATCGTGGAGGATATCATCCAACTCGGGTCGATGTTCCTGCACAGCATGATGCCATTCGAAAGGATGAATGGTGTCATCAAAGGATACGTTCACAACATGTCACGTCCAGAGGGAAGCATAGCCAGGGGATATCTGACCAAAGAGTGCATCTCCTACTACATGAATTATCTAGGCATCGAGAACCCCGTTGGTCTGCTCGTCAACAGGCTCCTCAGCAGGCTCGCTGGATGGGGTCACCGCGATGGTTGCCATGAAATGCATGTCAACTTCGAGGGTCAACTCGCCGACTTTGAAAGAGCAAACCTAGTCGCGCTACAACACATAGACGTGGTCGATCCTTGGGTGGTAGAGCACAAAACCTTTATTGAGAAGACGTACAATGACCGAGGCCAACAGAGGACGGACAGAGATATAATCAAAGTGCACAACTCATGTTTCATGCGTTAGTTCAAGGAGAAGCTTCTGTCGTACCCTTTACATGAGGATTCTTCCGCGGAAGAAAAACTCATATTCGCCTTGTCACAAGGCGCCGAGCACAACCTGATGACCTATGAGGTGTACGATATCAACAGCTACACATTCTACACCGAGGACAAGGACATGAAGAGCGATGGTTATCAGAACTCCGGGGTAATGATGGAATCCTACACCGGTAATGACAAGGACAGATACTACGGAACGATCAAGGAGATCTGCGAGCTGAGCTACGCTGGAGAGAAGGTCCCGATGTTCCATGTCAGATGGGCCAAGAGAGTCCTAAAAGAAGACCGGTATTTCACCACCATGGTTATACCCGAAGCCAAATCCAAGAACGCGGGCGCAAACGTCACTGTGAAAAATGAGCCATGGGTACTGGCTTCCCAAGTGGACCAATGCTTCTTCATTACCGGCCCGTCAAAGCCCAGTCGTGTTGTCATGAGGAGAGGCAAAAGGAAGATCATCGGAATGGATGGAGTCGCCAATGAGCAAGACTTCGACAAGTAGGGCGACCCGAAGATGGAACATGACGACAACGATTAAGTGCCATAAACCACAAGAAGAAGCAGGACCACCCTACCTAAAGGACGTTCGTTCAATATAAGAACTCCATTTGCGAAAAAGAAGGGCAAGAAGATTGTGAAAAGATAGCTCGCTAAGATCGATTGCATTTAAACTGTAGTCTTCATTTCTCGATTGTATTTCGACATATTGAAATGATATTTCTTTTGTTCTAGTCCTCATGAATATTTGTTTATGTTTATTGTGGTATACCAATTTTTATTTATGTTTATTCTGGTATTGTATTTCTAACTCACAAAAAGTATTGAATTTGTTAATATTTTTTGAACTCATGAATATTTTTAAATTTCATGGGCACGTTTTGAATTCATGAATATTTTTTCAAATTTGATGATATTTTTTCATATTAGTAAATGTTTTACTAATTCACAAATGAATGCAATTAAAATCCAAAAAAAACAAATTTGATGATATTTGATGATATTTTCAAATAAAAAATTTGATGATATTTTCAAATAACAAATTTGATGATATTTTTTCAGATTCATAAATGTTTTCAAATTTGATCGTCATCTTCTAAAAAATTATTAGATGCAACAAAATCTCCAAAAAAAAGTTACTAATGGCGCACCAGGAGAAGGTGTGCCATTGCTATCAAGGTACTTATGGCGCACCGCAAGGAGGTGCGCCATTGGTATACCAATTTTTATGATATTTTTTCAAATATTTTCAAATAACGAATTTGATGATATTTTCAAATAACAAATTTGATGATATTTTTTCATATTCATAAATATTTTCAAATAACAAATTTGATGATATTTTTTCACATTCATAAATGTTTTCAAATTTGATTGTCATTTGCTAAAAAATTATTAGATGCAACTAAAAATAAAATAAAAAGTTAATAATGGCGCACCAGGGGAAGGTGCGTCATTGCTATCACTGTGTTTATGGCGCACCCCTAGATGGTGCGCCATTGCTAAGCTTCCCCCCTCTATGTAGGTGTGTTCTATCCATCTCGCTACCCCTCCCTCGCCAGATCCCCCTCGCCCCCCGCGCCCGCTCCACCACCGACGACGACCCCCGCACCCGACGACCCCCTCGCCCGCTCCACCACCGCCGTCCGCCCGCACCCTCTCCCCTCGCCCTGCCTGGCCCAGGAGCGAGCAGAGCCCAGAAAGCCTCGCCGCCGTCACCCCCTGCCCTCCCCATGAACCCTAGTCGCAGCCAATCCAGCCACCAGCGGGGCGGTGCGCATCCTCAGCACCATGGACCGCGAGCTGCTCAAGCCCTCCGCCTCCGTCGCGTTGCAACATCGACTGTGAGCTGCTCAAGCCCGCTCCCCTCCCTCGGCCGTCACCATCAGCCGCCCTCGGGCCCTCTCCAAGACACCGACGCCAGCTAGCCCGCTCCCATCACTGCGCCGGCCGTCCGGACGGTCCTCTCCCCTCGCCGGCTCGCGTCCAACCTGCAGTTCGATTCGGTATTGCCTTCTCCTCCTCTCCAACATGTTCTTGCGCCTCCTGTTCCCTTGTCCTCACCTTCCTCTTCTCCTATGATTGGATTGCGAAGGTCGTCGTCCCCAAGGGCTGCCGCCACCAGAGGTCGGGGGAAGCAACCAGCCAGGCGTCCATGCCATTGGCGCACTATAAGTGGTAGTTCAGAACTCAGTTTGAAGTAAATGCTCTCATTTTTTTAGGGTGCCATCAGATGGTCAAAATAGATATCTTTGTTGCAACAGGACACTGTTTATCTTGCATTTGATCTACTTAGTATTCAGTCAATTTTATCCAGAAATGGTTTTAGTGTTGTGTTTCCTAAGAACATGGATGGATGGAGCTTGTTAAATCACCTTGTTTAGTTGAATTGGATGCTATATGGTTTCATTGGATATACTAGTGAATGGTGGTAGTCTTTATGGTGCTCAATTCTGATGGAAAGTTGTAAATCTAGAGTCAAAATTTTCAAATTAACTAAAGTTTCAATAACATTCAGTGTACTATAATTGTTGGACATTATAGCAATTTCAGTTGTTTTTAACTTCTGTAGCATTAGGAGTAGTTTTACTGCAGTACAAGCCTTAGGAGTACTATAAATGGAGTGCTTGCATTAGGAGTATCTTCCAGTTTCCTCTCTCTCTCTCTAGATTTTTCTAGTGATATCCTGTAGAGATTTGTACTGATCTCCTATAGCTTCTGTAGCTTCTTCAGACTTGATTCACTAAATTCACTAAAGCATGGAGTAATTTTGGAGTAACATTTTTCTGTTAATCAAGATAAACTGAAACATTTTCCTTTATTTAGCTTAAACCTTTCCAGTTCATTAAAACTAACTAAAACCATTTGTGTTAATTAAAATTATCTCAGCAAGCATTTTTTGTTAATTAACTGAAACCATTTACTGTAGGACTTGCAAGCAGTAGCCCTTCTCTCTTCTTCTCATTTCTCTCACCTCAAGCAGTTAAAAACTTTATTTAATTAAAACTACTCCACACAAAATTAAATGAAACTTTTCAAACAAAAATGATCATATATATATGGAGTAAAGTTTCAGTATAGTTCCAAGCACAGTAAAGTTTCAGTAATGTTATGGAGTACTGAATTTTGCAAATTTGGTTCTCTATAATTTTGCAATATTGCTTGCAGTCAGTATTGCTTTAATCAGTGAAAATTGGAGTAGCATTATTGCTTTCTCTGTAGTGCATTTTTGCTAGGGACCTGATACTCCATAGTGGTGCATTTTTACTGCAACCTAAACTGGAGTAAACTAGAGTAGGACCTGATACATTTAAGACATTTGCTAGCACTTCTTGACTAAGACAATTCCAAACAAAACTACTCACGTGATGATGATGATCTTATCTTAGCTGTATTTCTGAACTGGTAGCTAAGTGTATTACTTGTGATGATGCTGCTGTTGTACTACTTGTGATGATGATGTTGCTGTACTACTTTTAATGCTGCTGCTACTTATGATTTTGTCAACTTGTGATGCTTCTGCTACTTGTGATCTTTTGAAATGATCCCTTTCTACTAAAATGTTGATTAATTTCTGTTTCGGTTGAGAATGGGGCATTCCTAGGTCATGAAAATTAGCAAAGGTCATGCCCAATTTTCTTGACCTGGAAGGTGCCCAATTCTCAACCGAAACAAAAATTAATCAGCATGTATCTTGACATCAAAACTAATCTCCGGTCAAAATGATGGGCTAATCATGATTAAATGATAGGATTAACCAAATTAGCGTGTTGTTGTAGACGAAGGAAGGACTGTTTGAAGGTGCTACTAGCACATTCCACATTAACACATTTGAAAGATAAACTAGAAATATGATGAGACCTGGACCATCATATAGTGAGGTCCAAAAGGAAATTCACGCTAGGCGCAACTCACTGATGCAAGTGTCATGCTCTCTCATGTACAACATGTTGCTACCACCGCAGCCACACTCGTAGCTCCCCCATGTGTTCTCGCAGCAGCAATCCTTGCACTGGCAGAAGAGCCTCTCTTTGCATTCATCAACATCTGCAAGTGCCAGGCAAGAGAGATGTTGTGTATAAGAAATTACTTGAGAAGCTCAAACAGTTCAGCATTTGAGCCATTATTCTAGGTTTGCCAGTACTAGTAAAACATGCAACAATACTGCCCACAAGGTTGCAAAACAATGTTCCTAATGGTGATACCTTCACAACCGTGTCTGCTGTCACCCTTGAAGCGTTGCGGGCATTTGTATCCCTTAGCTTGTCCATTCTGTAGATTTCCAAAATTCAGTTTTGTACCACACACCGAAGCCCCAAGAAAGAAAACTGCAATCTGAAACATACGATCAATTTTCAGCCCTTGGATTAGTTTAGTATTTTTTAACACACTCAGACACCCTTGCTTGCCATGTGTGTGAGGGAGATAGTGAGAATAGACAAGAAGAAGGGGGTTAGGAAGGGACTAGGAGCTTAGCAACAACACACTAACAGGTTCCATCCCAAAACACCTAGGCAATATAACAAACATCTCTCAATTGTTCCTTGACAATAACCAACTTTTTGGCGACACTCCTCGAGAATTAGGTTATTTGGTCAACTTAGAGATCTTGTTCCTTGACAATAACCAACTTTTTGACCAAACTTTTTTCCTATTTAGAGCGAACATGGCCCACAACGATGAGGCCGATAGTTCGGGAGGCAAGGCATTCCGGGAGCTATCCCAGGAGATGGAGGAAGAACCTCACCGCTATGAGGACGCCGCGAAAGACACCGATCCCGACTACACAACCCCTAGTGGCGTCGGGGATGACACCACTGATGGTGCCGTCGAGGATGCCACCACTGATGATGGCAGTTGTCGGTGTCAAAACCGGCGGATCTCGGGTATGGGATCCCGAACTGTGCGTCTAGGTCGGATGGTAACAGGAGGCAAGGGATACGAAGTTTTACCCAGGTTCGGGCCCTCTCAATGGAGGTAAAACCCTACGTCCTGCTTGATTAATATTGATGATATGGGCAGTACAAGAGTAGATCTACCACGAGATCAGAGAGGCTAAACCCTAGAAGCTATCCTATGGTATGATTGTTGATGTGTATGTTGTCCTACGGACTAAAACCCTCCGGTTTATATAAACACCGGAGAGGGTTAAGGTTACATAGAGTCGGTTACAATGGTAGGAGATCTGAATATCCGTATCACCAAGCTTGCTTTCCACGCCAAGGAAAGTCCCTTCCGGACACGGGACGAAGTCTTCAATCTTGTATCTTCATAGTCCAGGCGGCTGAAGGTATAGTCCAGCTATCCGAACACCCCCTAATCCAGGACTCCCTCAGTAGCCCCCGAGCCAGGCTTCAATGACGATGAGTCCGGCGTGCAGATTGTCTTCAGCATTGCAAGGCGGGTTCTCCTCCAAATTCCGTGTACCTATTTGAATAAAGTCCGGTTTCTTGTAGATGTTGCGCTCCTTGGCTTCTACGCCCAATAATGGCCGTTCCCACGTGTCAAACGAATATGAAAAGCCTGAGTGTTTTTACATTCACACCCCTAGCCGCGTAAATGAGCTGCCCTATTTAAGGGGACGAGGATTTAGATCTAATCCACACCTTCTCCCCTCCGCGAGTGTTCATCAGAGTGCATCCGACAAAGGTCCATTCCACCATGGCCAGCCGCCGCAACTCCTCCCCTCGCCCTTCCAGCCCTAAGCCTGGATATTGGGAGAGATGTTCCACCCCGCATAGCGAGCTAGTGACGCTCCAAACCAAGGGATTTCTCCCGCCGGCCTATATGGTCCCGGTTCGAGCCGGTCTCGCCACCTATAACAGCGGGAAGCAAGCGGAAAGTGCCCCCAATCCCTCCAAAGGAGAGCGGGTGTGCCTCGTCCCTTATTTAATAAGGGGGCTCGGGTTTCCAATCCACCCATTTCTCCGAGGTCTGCTGGAGTTCCATGGCCTCCAACTACACAATCTCACGCCAGCCTCTGTACTGCATATCGCGGGCTACGTAGCCCTCTGCGAGCTATTTTTGGGCGTCGAGGCTCATTTCGGGCTATGGAAAAGGTTATTCTGCCTTGTGCCCCGCTGTAAAGAGGGGTCAATGTATCAAGTGGGCGGAGCCGAAGTGTGGCGCATCGCCGGGACCGGATATCTGTCCGGAACCCCAAAGAAGGCGTCCGAAGACTGGCCCTCGGAATGGTTCTATATAGAAGACGTCCCGTTGCCGGATCCTGTCCGGATCGGCCTCCCTGAGTTCGACAGTGATCCCCTAAAGAAGCGCCTAAGCTGGCATCGACGGAGCCCTCAGAGAGAAAGTGACAGGGACATCGTTTACCTGATGGGCCGAATAAGATTGTTGGCCCATTCCGGACTAACCATGATCGGAGTTATGGCCGAATGCATCATGCGAGGGGTGCATCCGCTTCAGTATAGAAGCCACCCCATGTGGGATTTCAACGGGGAGGACGACGAGACCCGCTATGGCCGTAAGGGGCCAGATTCAGTTGCCGCTCTATTAAAGATCTTGTCCACTTTGTACAAGGGAAAAGAGGAGGAATTTCTCCGCGTCAACCCACAAGGTGGATTCTCTATGCACAATCCCCCAAGCTGGGTAAGTGGTCGCATTTACTTGCTCATCCGTTTAGTATTCCCATTGTTAAATATTTAGTCTGATGATTCAACGCAGGAACTGTGCCGGGTTGTTAAGGAAATAAGCAGCCAGCCTCCACAACCTGAGGACCCAGGACGGTCCCTCGACCTGGCCTCTCAAGAGGATCCGGACATATCTGTGGAGCTTATTGATGGAGTGTTCCATCAATTGGGCGAGGACAATGCCTTGGTGGCCATTACGGCCGATTACCCAGGGCTAATCCTGATGCCCCATGTACCTGAGATCGAAGTCCCAGTACCCCGGATAGGTGTCCGCCCACTCGTGTTTAGTTTCCTGATTGCAACCGTACTTTGCAAGGGAGGTTTTTAAGGTGGAAGGCAGAACCTGTGGCGACAAGCCAACGAGGGGCCGTGGGGCCCCGTGGGCCGAAAAGAAGTGCAGTCCGGACCGAGGCGTCAGCGCAAAGGTATGGCGCGCCCCCTTATCCCAGGTGTTATACCTTCGAGGCACATTGACACTCGTGCTCTCTTCAGGACAAAGAGACCTCGCTGGACTATACCCGGAGAGGCTGCCAATCGCGCCTCCACAAGCCAGGCTCCAAAGCCTGGTCCGGAGGCAGAGGCGAACACAAGGCGCGCGCCAGACGCTCCTCCAACGGAGGATGTGGACGGGTTGTCTGCCACCAACTCTGAGGTGGAGAGTGCCATGAACCACAAGCGTCGCCGGACAATTCTTCGCGACGCTTGTTTATCCCAAGGGGCGTTAGATGCCTTCAACTCAGGAGATGCGCATCTCTGTGCCGCTCAAAATGGTCTAGCCAGAGCCACGGAGCAATATGTAAAAGACATACGGGTAAGAAAATTTTGGTAAATATATATGTAGCAGTAGCCCCCGAGACTTGAAACAGTTAGAATAACTTATTTAAGGATCATTTGATATACATGTTCTTACAGAAAAGAATTCCCTACTGTCCAAGGAGCTGGAAGAGTGGAAAGCCCAACTGGAGGCCGCACTAGCCGTGGCAGGGGAGCCGAAGGAGACCCCCTTTGGTAATATACATTTCGAAAGATAAGTATTTTGCGAAGCACGACTTTGGTGCGAATCTGACAAATGAAATTGCAGATGGCACCGGATTGAATCCGGAAAGGCAACACCTCCTACGCCAGCTAAAGGCTGGTGAGAGGGTGCTATTAAAGGTGATGGGGGAAAAGAACATTCTCCAAGATGCCAACACCCGGCTGGGTGTCGAGCTGGAAGATGTGCGTGCCCAGCTATCAGACTCCGTGAAGGAGAATCAGCGGCTTCGGCGCGACATATTTAGTAAGTGCTTGAACGAACCTTTTGAAAGAAAGTTCAGCGGGGAAGTCGACTAAGAGAGCAATGTCTGTAGGTGTGCTAACAGGTCATCCTGCAGAGGAGATGCCTGGTTCTACGGGTGACCTTCTTCCCGAGCTCTCGCAACTGCTCGATCGAGTTCGGCAGGCGATGCGAGGCGTCGCCCAGGCCCTGTGGCCATCCGTCTCCATGCCTGAAGGTCTTGGAGAGCTAGCGGAGAAGCTAAAGGGAGCACGGCGACGCTTCCGATTGTGGAAGATATCAGCCTGCCGTCAAGGCGCTAGGAAGGTCTTGAAGACGCGGTACGCAAAGGCTGACCCCAACCACATGGCCGAGGTCGGTCCTATAGGGCCCGATGGGAAGGAGATCCCTGTAAGCTTAGTATACGGCCAAGTAGAGTTGGCCGCAAAGTATTCCCAGCAGGACTGTCAATTAGACAGCCTGTTAGATGGTATTGAAGAGGAATACAATCAGTCAAAATGACTATGTAATTAATTGACATTTATAATGCCTTCTAGCCGGATTGTAGATCGTTTGTCATGGCCAACCTTTTCGCTTCAGCCTCGGGACCTGACGGTCCGGAGTGTGTCCGAATTCCCATACGGTTATATAAGAACCGGGGAATGCATGGAGACCAGGCGTAGGGGTCATTAGTGCGTGAACAGACAAGTGCCCGACTAGTTATGTTATATTACATGGTTAGTAAGAAACATCTTCCAGGGAGAATAGTTCCGTTAGGGGTTCCTTTCCCTGGGAGGCATGCCCTAAAGTGCATGTCCATGCTGCGAAAAGAAACGCAGGAAAAACATCTGGAGGCATATAGAAAAATAAAAAAAGATCATCTTTAGTTCACCGACCGAATATTCCCTTAAGAACGCTAGCTTTCGGCTTCACCCAGTCTGAGGTACATGTCCGGCTGACCCAGCAGTAACAATCGCAGAGGTGCTCCCTTTACCACCTAGCCGAACAATCGGGAACGTAGGGGTAAGCACAGGAGCCAGGCAACCCAGCTTGGCCAAAACTTAAGTCATATCGATGCATATAATGGTGAATAAAAGGTACATGCGGAAGATGGCAGCCAAACGAAGAGGCAACGGAAGGACCAGCGCCCGAACGTGCTCAGCACCATCAAGGAGAAATTTACTAAAGTGTCCTCCAGTGGGCAGCCACCGGCGCCCAAAGAAATAGTCAAGGGGTACGCGGGATAGCTCGGATGCATTCTTCAGAGCACCGTCTCGATCAACACTGAGAACCTAAGGCATCGTGACCGAGGGAATTTGCCCAACCTCCTCTTCACGAAGCTGCACGAACGATACAAGTTCCCCGGAAACTTTGCAAACACACACCTCTCTGGGAATAAAGTGAACAGTGCCGCCCTCACAAAGATGAGCACGGCCCTGGCTACTTGGAGAGCCGCGGTGAAGAGAAGGATTGAAAAAGGTGATAGTTATGAGAAGATCAAGGAGACAAATCCTTTGATCAAAGAAGTTGACTACCTGGAATTCAAGATCAAGTGCGAGAGCAACACAACCGCGGAATCAAGTCAGTGAGGGAAAGATATGCGGGACTTGAACTTAGGGGTCCACAAACTCGGTCCTGGTGGTTACAGAGCGGCGGAACCTATATGGGACAAGGAGGACGCGGAGCATGCCGAGCAAGGCCTACCGCCCTTCTTCGATAAATACCGTGACAAGCAGACCAGGAACTATGTCAGGGCCCGGTACAAGATTGACCCGGTAACCAAGGAGCTTACCACGGATCCGAAGACCATGGCGCTTGAGCTTGTTCTGGTAAGGAATACACCCCCGCATAATTAGCTCCATATGGTTGCATTCTAATTAATGAAGCCAATTTTCTAAATGGTTCACGTTCCTTCCGCGGGAAACTGAAAGCAGTAGCGCGGGGTCGTCTCAGAGCTCCCCTTGGGACACCACTTTAAATAGGGCGTTGAACTTAACGAAACACAAGGATAAGCTCAGTAAGCCGACGCCAACTGGTCATGTGTCCAGCAAAGGCTTGTCCACGAAATGGTCAGAATACTATACCGCTGGGCGAAAGGAGAGAAAGACCAGCTCGGAAAGCCAGGAGCGCGAGGTTCAAGAACTCAAGGCAATAGTGGCGCGGATTCCGGAGATAGTCGAAGAGCAAGTGCGAGACCAACTGGGAGAGACGATCACCGCCATTATGCCTACCTTGCTTGAGGGGATGCAGGCGTGGATTACCGGCGGCCAACAGGGGCCGCCCCGATTCCTAGCTTCACAGGCAGCAACTCGCACAACGCGCCGGCGGCGCCATTGGTGTCTCCGGCTTCGGCACCGACATTGGAGCTTAATGCACCCAGGTGTGCGAAGAATACGCCGGCTGCCACCTCGGCAGCAAGCGGCCCCTCCGTCACTTGGACGCCCGCCGTCAGCGGTGCCTCGACATTAGCCGAGCTCGACGCCATCACGGTAACTAAGCCTCCTGGCCGATGACTTCATCTCCTTGCCTTTGAATGGGCATCCCTAATGCCCTACATGTTTTCGTAGGGCGCCGCCGACATTCCATGCACTCTCCTGCACTTTGTGGACGGCGAGTTGATCGATGTCGCCAAGGCCAGAATCGTTCAACTGGGCAATCGCCTGTTCCACGGTAATCCGATGCCACCCAACATGTATAGGGTTCAACTGGTTCGGGTGCTGCGGGGCTGCGACGACTTGTTACCTCCGTATCGACTGCCTGGGGCCGAGAAGATGATGTGATGACCCTTAGCGCCTACATAAGCTGGTCCATGCTTTGGCCGAAGAGTCAGATTTGTTTGGGGGCGGGGAACACCACCCCACAAACAACACCGCCAGTCATGCCGGCGCCAAGCCATGGCAAGACCGCCGCAACGCTACCGCCGCAGCTGATCCAGACATGCATATGGCACATGATCTGCACGACGACGACGGTACATTTACCAGGGTCGATAAGTACTTCAACGAACATGGGTACGATGACGAATTCTTGGGGCCTCCTTCTCAAGAACCCAACCCTGCAAAAGACGATCGCGATCTAGCTGGTACCGCGGAGAAACCCAATTGCAACAGGCATCGTCTGGCGTTCAGTTCTCAGGAGACGCCTCCAGTTGCCGCCTTCACCAAGCCTCAGATAGCCGAGGTGCAAAATATTATCAACCGCAACACACTCAAGAAGGTGGTCTCTAAGCAGAACTCGATCCCATTACAGCAGAAAAAGAAGGGACAGAAAAGAAAGAATAACAAGGGTGCGAGCCAGCCGGCACCGAGTACGATCCGTGCATAGGACGGGCCACCTTCACCTAAGGATATCTCGAGGAGGGTGCATGTGGTGGGTAGGTCGATGCTACCGACTAATCTGCTCAATGCTACAACCGGTGCTATGCGGAGTCTGCATGACAATGTTCTTTCTTTGGAGAAGTGGCGTCTCTCCGAGAATGATGTGGCATACCTGTTTTCATGGCTAAGGTGCCAGAGGGCAAGGGCTTTGTCGATGGTGCCATGCTACGTCTTGAGCTTGCGTTGGTTTTCCCCGAAGAGGAAGGGATGATGCAGCAGAGTAGCGTAAGTATTTCCCTCAGTTTTTGAGAACCAAGGTATCAATCTAGTAGGAGGCCACGCTCAAGTCCCTCGTACCCGCACAAAATGATATCTACTCGCAACCAACGCGATTAGGAGTTGTCAATCCCTTCACGGTCACTTACGAGAGTGAGATCTGATAGATATAATATTTTTGGTATTTTTGGTATAAAGATGCAAAGTAAAAAGTAAAAGCAAAGTAAAAAAGCAAAGCAAGATTAAAGTGATGGAGATTGATATGATGAGAATAGACCCGGGGGCCATAGGTTTCACTAGTGGCTTCCCTCAAGAGCATAAGTATTCTATGGTGGGTGAACAAATTACTGTTGAGCAATTGACAGAATTGAGCATAGTTATGAGAATATCTAGGCATGATCATGTATATAGGCATCACGTCCGTGACAAGTAGACCGAAACGATTCTGCATCTACTACTATTACTCCACTCATCGACCGCTATCCAGCATGCATCTAGAGTATTAAGTTAAAAACAGAGTAACGCCTTAAGCAAGATCACATGATGTAAGAGATAAATTCATGCAATATTAAATAAACCCCATCTTGTTATCCTCGATGGCAACGATGCAATACGTGCCTTGCTGCCCCTTCTGTCACTGGGAAAGGACACCGCAAGATCGAACCCAAAGCTAAGCACTTCTCCCATGGCAAGAACTACCAATCTAGTTGGCCAAACCAAATGGATAATTCGAAGAGACTTGCAAAGATAACCAATCATACATAAAAGAATTCAGGGAAGATTCAAATATTATTCATAGATAGACTTGATCATAAACCCACAATTCATCGGTCTCAACAAACACACCGTAAAAAGAAGATTACATCGAATAGATCTCTGCAAGAGAGGGGGGAGAACTTTTTATTGAGATTCAAAGAGAGAGAAGAAACCATCTAGCTACTAACTATGGACCCGAAGGTCTGAGGTAAACTACTCACACTTCATCAGAGAGGCTATGATGATGTAGAAGCCCTTCGTGATGACGACCCTCTCCGGCGGAGCTCCGGAACAGGCCCAAGATGGGATCTCGTGGATACAGAAAGTGGCGGCGGTGGAATTAGGTTTTTGGCTTCTCTTCTAATCATTTGGGGGTACGTATGTATATATAGGAGGAAGGAGTACATCGGTGGAGCATCGAGGGGCCCACGAGGCAGGGGGCGCGCCCTAGGGGGGCGCCCCCACCCTCGTGACCTCCTCTTTGACTCCTTGGAGTAGGGTCCAAGTCTCCTGGATCACGTTCGGTGAGAAAATCACGTTCTCAAAGATTTTATTCCGTTTGGACTCCGTTTGATATTCTGTTTCTCCGAAACACTGAAATAGGCAAAAAAACAGCAATTCTGGGCTGGGCCTCCGGTTAATAGGTTAGTCCCAAAAATAATATAAAAGTGGAAAATAAAGCCCAATATAATCCAAAACTGTAGATAATATAGCATGGAGAAATCAAAAGTTATAGATACGTTGGAGACGTATCAAGCATCCCCAAGCTTAATTCCCGCTCGTCCTCGAGTAGGTAAATGATAAAAAGAGAATTTTTGATGCGGAGTGCTACTTGGCATAATTTCAATGCAAATCTTCTTAATTGTGGTATGAATATTCAGATTCGAAAGATTCAAGACAAAATTTTATATTGATATAAAAATAATAATACTTCAAGCATACTAACAAAGCAATTATGTCTTCTCAAAATAACATGGCCAAAGAAAGTTATCCCTACAAAATCATATAGTCTGGTTATGCTCTGTCTTCACCACACTAAGTATTTAAATCATGCACAACCCCGATGACAATCCAAGCAATTGTTTCATACTCTAACTTTTTCAAAACTTTTTCAATCTTCACGCAATACATGAGCGTGAGCCATGGATATAACACTATAGGTGGAATAGAATGGTGGTTTTGGAGAAGACAAAAAGGAGGGAAAGATAGTCTGACATCAACTAGGCCTATCAACGGGCTATGGAGATGCCCATCAATAGATATCAATGTGAGTGAGTAGGGATTTCCATGCAACGGATGCACTAGAGCTATAAGTGTATGAAAGCTCAACAAAAGAAACTAGTGGGTGTGCATCCAACTTGCTTGCTCACGAAGACCTAGGGCACTTGAGGAGGCCCGTTATTGGAATATACAAGCCAAGTTCTATAATGTAAAATTCCCACTAGTATATGAAAGTGATAACATGAGAGACTCTCTACTATGAAGATCATGGTGCTACTTTGAAGCACAAGTGTGGTAAAAGGATAGTAGCATTGTCCGTTTTTATTTATTTTCTCTTTTTTTGGGCCTTCTCTTTTTTTTCTTTGGCCTTTCTCTCTTTTTTGGGACAATGCTCTATTAAATGATGATCATCACACTTTTATTTATTTACAACTCGATTCTAAAACAAAGTATGACTCTATATGGATGCCTCCGGCAGTGTATCGGGATATGCAATGAATCAAGAGTGACAAGTATGAAGATATTATGAACAGTGGCTTTGCCACAAATACTATGTCAACTACATGATCATGCTAAGCAATATGACAATGACGAATGTGTCATGATGAACTATATGGTGGAAAGTTGCATGGCAATATATCTCGGAATGGCTATGGAAATGCCATAATAGGTAGGTATGGTGGCTGTTTTGAGGAAGGTATATGGTAGGTGTATGATACCGGCAAAAGGTGCACGGTATTAGAGAGGCTAGCAAATGTGGAAGGGTGAGAGTGCGTATGATCCATGGACTCAACATTAGTCATAAAGAACTGTAGGATCGAAAGTATGTCTAGAGGGGGGTGATTAGACTACTTAACCAAATAAAAATCTAGCCTTTTCCCAATTTTAGTTCTTGGCAGATTTTAGCTATCTTAGCACAAGTCAAGCAATCTCCACACAATTCAAGCAAGCATGCAAAAGAGTATATGAGCAGCGGAAAGTAAAGCATGCAACTTGCAAGAATGTAAAGGGAAGGGTTTGGAGGATTCAAACACAATTGGAGACACGGATGTTTTTCTCGTGGTTTCGATAGGTGGTGCCATCGTACATCCACGTTGATGGAGACTTCAACCCACGGAGGGTAACGGTTGCGCGAGTCCACGGAGGGATCCACCCACGAAGGGTCCACGAAGAAGCAACCTTGTCTATTCCGTCATGGCCGTCACCCACGAAGGACTTACGTCACTAGCGGTAGATCTTCACGAAGTAGGCGATCTCCTTGCCCTTACAAACTCCTTTGTTCAACTCCACAATCTTGTCGGAGTCTCCCAAGTGACACCTAGCCAATCTAGGAGACACCACTCTCCAAGAAGTAACAAATGGTGTGTTGATGATGAACTCCTTGCTCTTGTGCTTCAAATGATAGTCTCCCCAACACTCAACTCTCTCTCACAGGATTTGGATTTGGTGGAAAGAAGATTTGAGTGGAAAGCAACTTGGGGAAGGCTAGACATCAAGATTCATATGGTTGGAATGGAATATCTTGACCTCAACACAAGTGTAGGTGGTTCTCTCTCAGAAAATGTGTATTGGAAGTGTAGGTATGTTCTGATGGCTCTCTCCCAAATGAAGAGTAGGTGGAGGAGTATATATAGCCTCCACACAAAATCTAACCGTTACACACAATTTTCCAAACTCGGTGGGACCGAATGGTTAAACTCGGTCGGACCGATTCAGCAAACCTAGTGACCATTAGGATCTTCGGTGGGACTGAGATGCAACTCGGTAGGACCGATATGGTTAGGGTTAGGGCATAACGTAATCTAGGTGTGACCGATTACACAAACTCGGTGGGGCCGATTTTGGTAATAAGCTAACCAGAGAGTTGGTTAGGTAAACTCGGTGGGACCGATTCGCTCATCTCGGTGAGACTGAAATGTTACAAAAGGGAAATAGAGAGTTTACATTGCAATCTCGGTGGGACCGGTCGCTCATCTCGGTAAGACTGAAACGTTACGAAGGGAAACAGAGAGATTACAATCTCATCTCGGTGAGACCGAGATCCCTATCGGTGAGACCGATTTGCCTAGGGTTTGTGGCAGTGGCTATGACATTTGAAACACGGTGGCGTCGGATAGAAAGAATCGGTGGGGCCGAGTTTGACTTTTGGTTTAGGTCATATGTGGATGTGGGAAGGTAGTTGAGGATTTTGGAGCATATCACTAAGCATTTTGAGCAAGCAAGCCATTAAGCAACACCTCATCCCTCCATGATAGTATTGGCTTTTCCTATAGATTCACTGTGATCTTGGATCACTAAAATATAAAATGTAGAGTCTTGAGCTTCAAGCTTGAGCCAAACTTTTTGTCCTTAGAATTTTGAGGGATCCACTTTCCTCATCCATGCCATGCCATTCATTGAGCTTTTCCTGATATATTAATCTTGGAATAATGTTAGCTCAATGAGCTATATGTTGTTAGGAATTACCAAAACCACCCAGGGATAGTTGCACTTTCAATCTCCCCCTTTTTGGTAATTGATGACAACATATAGATCAAAGCTTCGACAAATGATAATAAGAGTGAAAGATATTGTCACTTTGACAAGTATGTGAAAAGCAAGAGCTCCCCCTAAATTTGTGCATATCTTAAGATTTGCTTTGGACTGCAAATGCACAATGAGTTAGGATCATTGGTTACTCTTCCATGTCACATACATCTTGGTGGAGCACTCAAAATGATAAGAATTAAATACATGCACTCATCACCAAGCAAAGTGAATGATCATATAAGGATAAGTAAGATAATATCATCTAACAAGCATAAGTGTAGCTTATGATCAACCACATGATCATCAATGTCTCACAGATAATAGCATAGTATCTCAAGCAATCAAAGGCAACCAAAGTTCAACCAAGAAGACAAGAGAGAACAAAAGCAAACTCTCTCTCTCGAAGCCTATGATCCATACATTTTATCCCCCTTTGGCAACAAGTTACCAAAAAGTTCATAGAAAATGCATAGCACTAAAACGTCTCTCAGGCTTGGTCTTCAGGTGGTGGTGTCCGGAGAAGGCCAAGGACGAAGGCTTCAGTTGATGTGGATGGAGCTGATGGAGTTGGTGCTGGAGCTGGTTGCGCTGAAGCTGTAGCTGGTGCAGATGAAGTGGCTCTAGTGTCTGGAATAGGCACTGTAGTTGATCTTTGAGCTCTAAGCACTCTAGCAAATGCATCAGTGGTTGTTCTGCCCTTCCTCTCCTGCATGTCATCTTGTAGCTGCTCCACAACAGACTGAATCTTTGTTACCTTCACATCCAAGTCATAGAATTTTTGCTCCACAATTCTTTCCAAGATCTCCTGGTTTTGAGTCAGGGTGGCCAACCCCTTCTCAATCCTCAGAGTGGATGCAATCAGGTAGCCAAGTTGATCTTGCTTGCTTTTCAAAAAGTACTCAGATGCCTCCTCTGGAGTTGGCATCTTGGCAGCCTTCTCTTTCTTTGCTTTCTCCTTCTTCTCTTGAGCTTGTACTGGTGATGGTTCATTCTCATTCATCACAACTTGATTGTCCTCGAAGTCTAGGTAGATAGGCAAGTGTTCCTTATCCAACAGGTATGTGCCTGTGCCCATCTTTGTGTTTATCAACTCCTGGATTTGTGGGGAATATCCACAACTTCTTTTCTGGTCAGCTGCAGCCCTCTTGATAGTCTCAACTATAAGGCTCATGACCTTGAACTTCTGTGGCACATCAAATATATGTAGCAAGTTAATTGCATGGCCTCTGATCATTCTGTGATCACCAGACTTGGGCAAGAGAGTGTGCCTAAGGATCCAATTGACTGTAGGCAGCCCTGACAACAAGTGTTTTACTGACCCAAACTGGTGAGTCTCAAGATCATCTTCAGGAATCTCCTTGTACATGTTTGCCATAGAGTTGTGATCCATCTTCTTGTTGGCATAGACATCCAAGTCATCTTCTTCTTCCTTAGGAGCATTGATCAGATTTGCCCATTCCTCAATAGTTGAGTGGTACCTTGTACCTTCAGACATCCATACTATCCTGCCATCTGGATAGAAGTGTGTTGTGGAGTAGAATTGCATTATGAGCTCCTCATTCCACTTTGTGAGCTTCTGCCCAACAAAGTCTGCAACTCCACAAGCACTGAAGCTGTCAAACACACCAGGATAGTGTTCCTCACTTTCCTTGATATACTTCCAGTCGACCCACCTCATTTCACACACTATAGGCTTCTTGTCCAACAACACTGTCTCATAGAAGTCATGTTGTTCCTTTGTGTGGAACATGTAATCAACAGCAGTCCTTCTTCTTGTAGCATATGGGTCTGTCTCTCTCCATAGCCTCAACCCTGAGTCTCTCCTGATCTTCATGTTCTCAGCCACAGGATGAGCATCATTGTGGTCTGGAATCTTGGGTTTGAGCTTTCTCAGGACTTGTCCTTCATCACCAGCAACTTCAGGCACTGGGGCCTTGTTCTTCTCAGCAGCTGGTATACTCCTGGTATTCCTCTTAGGTGCACTCTTGGGCTTGGAGGCTACCTTGGGTGCTTCTTTGGGCTTTGATGAAGCAGCCCCTGTCCTGATAGCATCACCCATAAGCTTCTGGGCCTTAGGTGCTGGTGCAGCAACCTCTTCTTCCTCTTCCTCTTCCTCTTCAGAATCTCTCATGATTGAGGATCTCCCAAGCACTCTAGCAGTGGTCTTTTTGATCCTCTCCTTCCTCTTCTTCCCTTCTGCAGCAGCCTCTTTGGGTTCAGATCCCAAAGGGACTTGAGTAGATGCTCTGGCCTTAGACATTGGAATTCTCTTTGCAGGAACCTTTTGCTTCATGCCTGGCTTGGTGGCAGCAGCAATGCTATATTCCTTCTTAACCACTTTCTTCTTGGAAGTGGCCTCATCCTCAACTGCCACATAGTCTTCATCCTCAGACTCCGAAGTTTTCTTCTTCCTTGTTCTGGTGGAAGCTTTGGGCAAGTTGCTGGGAGTGCTCCTGCTACCATCATCTGAACTTCTAGAGGGACTAGTGCCCTCACTCAGGTGAACCTGCTCCTCTGACCTATTCTGGCTGTCACTCTAATCAGACATATTGCAAACACTGATAGCAGACCCTGTGAATAGATATAGATGAGATAGAGTGGATGAGCATCACAAAATGCAGAGGTTTTTGCAAGAGAATGAGTCAAAAAACTTAGTTTTAGTTTTCCACAAAAAGCATTTTGGATCAACTGATTTGTAAACTCGGTGATACCGAAGCAGCTGTTGGAACCTAAACTAGTGCACTCGGTCATACCGAGTCACAGTTCGGTGGCACCGAGACTGCTAGGGTTTCACAAAGTCCTGAAGTCGGTCACACCGATTTGCAATTCTCGGTTAGACCGAAAATTACATGTGCAATGGCCTGAGCCGAATCGGTGGTACCGAGTTCCACAACTCGGATGGTCCGAGATGGTTTCGGCGGAAACCTAACCCTAAATTTTCAATTCAACTCTAATCTACGGAGTGTTTTGACTGGATAGAAGCATTTCAATCGTGGTAAGAATCATAATGAACACAATGTGCTAGGAATCGGATGGGGATAGCACTGAGATCGACTCCATACCCTAGTTCGGCGATGAACTCGCTACGGTGGCAATGGCGGCGAAGAATTCCGTTGACGGTGGTGGAGACCAGCGATAGGAGGCGGCTGGCGACGAGGAGGACGATCCAAAGACCCAGGAGGCAGAGCGAGCTATGCGCGGGCGAAGGGGTTTCGGAGAAATTTCCAAAATTTTGCCCATGAGTATATATAGCCCGACCCTGTCGGTGTGACCGAGTGGAACAACTCGGTGGCACCGAGATTCAAAACTGCAAGCAGTTACTGAAACTCGGTGTGACCGAAAGGTTCAAATCGGTTGCACCGAGATTGAAAACCTAGATTGACTTAGTGATCTCGGTATGACCGAAATGGATGAATCGGTCAGACCGAAACGCATAAAGAAGTTTTGAAAGTTTAAGTCTATGACGAATCGGGGACTCCGAGTGCTCCTCACACAGAGTGGTTCGAATTTGACTTGATCAAATTTTGTGATGTAGCATGAATAGAGTTTGAGACGAGAAAAGCATAGATAGCCAGAGAGGGTTCTTAGGCATTCTTGTCCATCCACTTGGCAAAAGAAAAGAAAACCAATCAATCAAAACAACAAGTGGATGTCCTCAAATGAGTAAAATATGCAATCAACATGCTCACACAATAAAATGGCAATTGAAATATGTGGCAAAGCATGCACAACCAACTCTAGCATCTATCAAACAATTGGTGATGACTAGGTCATCTATATATGAGTATATTGACTTAGGAGTCAAATGAGAACATTTGATCATAGGTCATACTCATTGTTTAAGCACAAGTGGGGTTACCACTTTTACATAAAGCATTTGTTGTGTTCACACCATTAGAGTTGCTTTAGCTCAATTCTTAGAGTAAAGCTCCCCCTAGATGTGAGATCCCCCCTAAGAGGGATGAACTAACCTTGGGTTTTGTCGATGATGACTTCATGTAGATGTTGAAGATGTGGATGCTCAATGTTGATGTAGATCATTTGGAGCTATCCATTGGAGTGAGTTGCACTTTCAATACCTACACGGGTTAGTCCCACAAGGAACAAACAAGGATATCCATAGACATAAAGTGATGCACACACAAGATGATGTCTATGAAAGCTTTTAGGTTACCTTGTCCCTTGTCTTACCAACAAGAGGGTTTGTGACTCCTTGAACTAGTGCAAGATGTGGAAGTTGATTGCACTTGTTCTTGCCAAGATGATAAGTGGGAAGTATGTTGGCGGAGTCACCCTCAAGAACTCTCTAGTTCTTCTTCTTCGAGATCCACACCATCTTGATGGGAATCCTCAGTGTTGTAGTTGTACTTGAGGAAGTGTAACTTTAAGTAGTATTGGGAACCCACTTGACCAAGGCCTTAGGAGCTTCTTCAAATGCATCAATTTCCTCTTGAAGCTTGTCCTTGCCTTTTTGCTTATGGTCTTGTGGTGGAAGATCATCTTGAGCTTGTGTCCCTTTGAGAGAAGTAGGATCATACTTCTCTTGTTGAGGAACAAACTTCATCTTGGGGTATTGATCTTCTTCCCACTCAACTCCATTGGCATTGAACTTTCGTTCAAAACCAACACCTTGATTCTTCCGGTGCCTTCCTTGCTTGCGTACAATTTCCTCGAATTGCATACTTCCGACAAGGCTCTTGTAAACACCTTTCTCTATAATTCCCTTCAATAAGCTATTTTCTTGCTCAAGTGTAACTTGGCTGAGAGAATCATTAGTGGAATCAAGAGAACTACTAGAAGCAACAATATTGGATTTAGCATGATTATTTTTACTACTAGAGGAAGAATCTTTTTTGTTCTTGTTACTAGACTTGACTTGAGGCATGTAAGTGGATAAGAGTAAACGCTTGGCAATGTAAGAAGAACTTTTCTTACGAAGATCATCATTGATTGCTTTTAAGAACTCATGCTCTAGCTCAAGGTTGAGCTTTTCAAAGCGCAATTTCTCATGAGTCCTTAAAAGTTCTCGATGATCTCCTAAGATAGTTTCATGAGCTAACTTAAGAGTGTTTAGTTCTTTAATTAGAGACTCAATCTTCTCCTTATCATTGTCATTTGTTTTATCTTGATAAGCATGATTAATTGACGTTTCATCATAGTATTCATCACTAGAGTTGTCAACAAGTAAATCATCATCACCTAACAAGTCATCTTCATCACTACTGAAATCAACATACTCGGGGTGTGATACCTTTGGGCCTTTAGCAATGAAGCATGTTCCAACTCCTTCATTTGGTGAGTCAAATATTTCATAGGAGTTGGTTGTCACAAGTGCTAGACCGGCAACACCATCATCTTCAGTATATTCGGAGTCGGAGTGATAGCTTCTCTCGGAGTGGTTGTCGGAGTCGGAGACGGATACCCATTCACCAACATGATCTTGATGTCTTCGCTTTGTGTAGCTCCTTGATGACTTGTCCTTTCTTTCCGAATCCTTGCTTCTCTATGAGGGTCTTCGTTCATAACGATCATCTCTACTCCTTCTTTCTCTAGATGGTGATTCTTCTCTTCTACTTCTTCTCTTGCGAGAATCTTCTCTTCTCTTGTAGGGGGTCGTACACTCATTGGAATAGTGTCCGGGCCTTCCACAATTGTAGCAATTTCGCTCTCGACTAGATGATCTTTTGTCATTGTAGGACCTTGACTTGGAGCTTCTCTCTTTGCTTCTACTCTTGTAGAACTTGTTGAAGTTCTTCACCATTAAGCTCAATTCTTCATTGAAGGTTTGTTTCTCTCTCGATGATGTGGGGGCTTCACATGAGGCTTTGTAAGCACCACTTGATTTGTTGTGAAGTTCCTCTTTATCCTTGAGTGACATCTCATGAGCAACAACTCTTCCGATGACTTCCATTGGCTTGAGATCTTTGTAATTGGGCATCATTTGGATCAATGTGCACACGGTATCATATTTTCCATCCAAGGCTCTTAGGATCTTCTTGATGATGAATCTATCGGTCATCTCTTCACTCCCTAAGCCAGCAATCTCATTTGTGATAAGAGCAAGCCTAGAGTACATTTCAGCAACACCTTCACCATCCTTCATTTTGAACTTGTCAAGTTGACTTTGAAGCACATCCAATTTGGATTCCTTGACGGAGTCGGTACCTTCGTGCATATCAATCAAAGTATCCCAAAGTTCCTTTGCATTCTCAAGATGGCTGATTTTGTTGAATTCTTCGAGGCATGATCCGTTGAAGAGGATATCACAAGCTTGATCGTTGTATTGTAGCATTTTCAACTCTTCCGCGGTGGCTTCATGGTTCGGTTCTTTCCCATCAAAGAATTCACCTTGCAATCCAATACACACAATAGCCCAAACGGCGGGGTTATGCCCAAGAATATGCATTTTCATCTTATGCTTCCAACTAGCAAAATTAGTGCCATCAAAGTAAGGACCTCTACGGTGATAATTTCCCTCACTAGACGCCATACTCTCCTAGGTTGTGAAACCAAGGCTATGATCACCAAAAGCTATGGAAATCAAAGCAAATGGAGTCCAAAGCTCTGATAGCACTTGTAGGATCGGAAGTATGTCTAGAGGGGGAGTGATTAGACTACTTGACCAAATAAAAATCTAGCCTTTTCCCAATTTTAGTTCTTGGCAGATTTTAGCTATCTTAGCACAAGTCAAGAAATCTCCACACAATTCAAGCAAGCATGCAAAAGAGTATATGAGCAGCGGAAAGTAAAGCATGCAACTTGCAAGAATGTAAAGGGAAGGGTTTGGAGGATTCAAACGCAATTGGATACACGGATGTTTTTTTCGTGGTTCCAATAGGTGGTGCTATCATACATCCACGTTGATGGAGACTTCAACCCACGGAGGGTAACAGTTGCGCGAGTACACGGAGGGCTCCACCCATGAAGGGTCCACGAAGAAGCAACCTTGTCTATTCCATCACGGCCGTCGCCCACGAAGGACTTGCCTCACTAGCGGTAGATCTTCACGAAGTAGGCGATCTCCTTGCCCTTACAAACTCCTTGGTTCAACTCCACAATCTTGTCGGAGGCTCCCAAGTGACACCTAGCCAATCTAGGAGACACCACTCTCCAAGAAGTAACAAATGGTGTGTTGATGATGAACTCCTTCCTCTTGTGCTTCAAATGATAGTCTCCCCAACACTCAACTCTCTCTCACAGGATTTGGATTTGGTGGAAAGAAGATTTGAGTGGAAAGCAACTTGGGGAAGGCTAGACATCAAGATTCATATGGTTGGAATGGAATATCTTGACCTCAACACAAGTTTAGGTGGTTCTCTCTCAGAAAATGTGTATTGGAAGTGTAGGTATGTTCTAATGGCTCTCTCCCAAATGAAGAGTGGGTGGAGGGGTATATATAGCATCCACACAAAATGTAATCGTTACACACAATTTGCCAAACTCGGTGGGACCGAATGGTTAAACTCGGTCGGACCGATTTAGCAAACCTATTGACCGTTAGGATCTTCGGTGGGACTGAGATGCAACTCGGTAGGACCGATATGGTTAGGGTTAGGGCATAACGTAATCTCGGTGTGACCGATTACACAAACTCGGTGGGACCGATTTTGGTAATAAGCTAACCAGAGAGTTGGTTAGGTAAACTCGGTGGGACTGATTCGCTCATCTCGGTGAGACCGAAATGTTACAAAAGGGAAACAGAGAGTTTACATTGCAATCTCGGTGGGACCGATCGCTCATCTCGGTAAGACCGAAATGTTATGAAGGGAAACAGAGAGATTACAATCCCATCTCGGTGAGACCGAGATCCGTATCGGTGAGACCGATTTGCCTAGGGTTTGTGGCAGTGGCTATGACATTTGAAACTCGGTGGCGCTGGATAGAAAGAATCGGTGGGGTCGAGTTTGACTTTTGGTTTAGGTCATATGTGGATGTGGGAAGGTAGTTGAGGATTTTGGAGCATATCACTAAGCATTTTGAGCAAGCAAGCCATTAAGCAACACCTCATCCCTCCTTGATAGTATTGGCTTTTCCTATAGACTCAATGTGATCTTGGATCAGTAAAATATAAAATGTAGAGTCTTGAGCTTCAAGCATGAGCCAAACTTTTTGTCCTTAGAATTTTGAGGGATCCAGTTTCCTCATCCATGCCATGCCATTCATTGAGCTTTTCCTGAAATATTAATCTTGGAATAATGTTAGCTCAATGAGCTATATGTTGTTAGGAATTACCAAAACCACCCAGGGATAGTTGCACTTTCAAGAACTCATATACTTGTTGCAAAAATCTAGAAGTTATCAAAGCAAAGTATTACGCGCATGCTCCTAGGGGGATAGATTGGTAGGAAAAGACCATCGCTCGTCCCCGACCACCACTCATAAGGAAGACAATCACTAAATAAATCATGCTCCGACATCATCACATAACGGTTCACCATACGTGCATGCTACGGGAATCACAAACTTTAACACAAGTATTATTTAAATTCACAACTACTCAACTAGCATGACTTTAACATTATCACCTCCATATCTCAAAACAATTATCAAGCTTCAATATTTTCTTAGTATTCAACACACTCAAAAGAAAGTTTCACAAATCTTGAATACCAAGCATATTATTATTAAGCAAATTACCATGCTATTAAGAGACTATCAAAATAATTTAAGTGAAGCATGAGATATCAATAGTTTCTTTAAAACAAATCCACCACCGTGCTCTAAAAGATCTAAGTGAAGCACATAGAGCAAAATTATAACGCTCAAAAGATATAAGTGTAGCACATAGAGCAAAACTACATAGCTCACAAGATATAAGTGAAGCACATAGAGTATTCTATCAAATTTTAATTCATGTATGGCTCTCTCAAAAGGTGTGTACATCAAGGATGATTGTGGTATACTAAGACACAAAGACACAAATAATACAAGACGCTCCAAGCAAAACACATATCATGTTGGTGAATAAAAATATAGCTCCAAGTAAATTACCGATGGAAGTGGACGAAAGAGGGGATGCCTCCCGGGGCATCCCCAAGCTTTTACTTCTTGGTGTCCTTGGATTATCTTGGGGGTGCCATGGTCATCCCCAAGCTTAGGCTCTTTCCACTCCTTGTTCCATAATCCATCAAAAGAATTCACCCAAAACTTGAAAACTTCACAACACAAAACTCAAAATAGAAAACTCGTGAGCTCCGTTTGCGAAAGAAAACAAAAGACCACTTCAAGGTACTGTAATGAACTCATTATTTATTTATATTGGTGTTAAACCTACTGTATTACAACTTCTCTATGGATTATAAACTATTTTACTAACCATAGATTCATCAAAATAAGCAAACAACACATGAAAAACAGAATCTGTCAAAAACAGAATAGTCTGTAGTAATATGTAGCTAGCGCAAGATCTGGAACCCCAAAAATTCTAAAATAAATTTCTGGACGTGAGGAATTTATCTGTTAATAATCTTCAAAAATAATTAACTAAATATCACTCTTCAAATAAAATTGACAGCAGTTCTCGTGAGCGCTAAAGTTTCTGTTTTTTTAAAGCAAGTTCAACAAGACTTTCCCCAAGTCTTCCCAACGGTTATACTTGGCACAAACACTAATTAAACACAAAAAACACAACCAAAAAAGAGGCTAAATAATTTATTTATTACTAATCAGGATCAAAAATCAAGGAATAAAAATAAAATTGGGTTGCCTCCCAACAAGCGCTATCGTTTAACGCCCCTAGCTAGGCATAAAAGCGAGGATAGATCTAAGTATTGCCATCTTTGGTAGGCAATCCATAAGTGGCTATCATGATAGTTTCATATGGTAATTTTATTTTATTTCTTGTAAAGTGTTCCATGCCCTTTTTTAATGGAAATTGAAATCTAATATTCCCTTCCTTCATATCCATAATCGCATCAACCGTTCTAAGGAAAGGTCTACCAGGAATAATAGGGCAAGAAGGATTGCAATCTATATCAGGAACAGTGAAATCTACGGGCACATAATTCCTATTTGCAACAATAAGAACATCATTAATCCTTCCCATAGGTTTCTTAATAGTAGAATCCGCAAGATACAAGTTTAGAGAGCAATCATCAAAATCGCGGAAATCTAGTAAATCACACAAAGTTTTGGGAATAGTGGAGACACTAGCACCCAAATCACACAAAGCATAAAACTCATGATCTTTAATTTTAATTTTAATAGTTGGTTCCCACTCATCATAGAGTTTTCTAGGGATAGAAACTTTCAACTCAAGTTTTTCTTCATAGGATTGCATCAAGGCATCAACAATATGTTTGGTGAAGGCTTTATTTTGACTATAAGCATGTGGAGAATTTAGCACGGATTGCAACAAGGGAATACAATCAATTAAAGAGCAACTTTTATAAATAAATTCCTTGAAATCCAATATAGTGGGTTTAGCAACATCTAGATTTTTATTTCTTTCAATACCACTTTCATCAATTTCATCATAAAGATCTAAATACTCCAGATTTTTATAACGCCTAGCTTTCATAAAGATCCCACTTTCATCTAGATTTTTATTTCTTTCAATCCCACTTTCATCAATTTCATCAATTTTCATAAAGATCCCACTTTCATCAACATCTAGCGGTTCTTTCCTTGCACTCATCAATGGAAATTCTCATGGCTTTGAGAGACTCATTGATATCATGCTTAGGAGGAATAGATCTAAGCTTTAAAGAATCAACCTGAAGGGAAATTATATCAACGTTCCTAGCCAAATCATCAACTTTAAGCAATTTCTCTTCAAGCAAAGCATTAAAATTCTTTTGTGAATGCATAAATTCTTTAACACTATTCTCAAATTCAGAGGGCATCTTATTATAATTTCCATAAGAGTTGTTGTAGGAATTCCCATAATTATTAGAAGGATTACTAGGATATGGCCTAGGATTAAAATTCCCTCTATAAGCGTTGTTACCAAAATTATTCCTACCAAAAAATTCACATCCATAGATTCATTGTTATTCTCAATCAAAGTAGACAAAGGCATATCATTAGGATTAGAAGAGACACTCTTAGTAGCAAATTATTTCATAAGTTCATCCATCTTTCCACTCAAAACATTGATTTCTTCTATCGCATGCACTTTTTTATTAGAAGATCTTTCAGTATGCCATTGATAATAATTAACCATAATATTATCTAGGAGTTTAGTAGCATCTCCTAAAGTGAATTCCATAAAAGTGCCTCCCGCGGCCGAATCTAAAAGATTTCTAGAAGCAAAATTCAATCCGGCATAAAAATTTTGTATAATCATCCACAAATTCAAACCATGAGTAGGGCAATTACGTATCATTAATTTCATTCTCTCCCATGCTTGTGCAACATGTTCATGATCAAGTTTCTTAAAATTCATAATATCGTTTCTAAGAGAGATGATCTTAGCGGGAGGGAAATACTTAGAGATCAAAGCATCTTTGCACTTGTTCCAAGAATCAATACTATTCTTAGGCAAAGACGAAAACCAAGCTTTAGCACGATCTCTAAGCGAAAAAGGAAATAGCTTCAATTTAATGACATCATTATCGACATCTTTTTTCTTTTGCATATCACATAAATCAACTAAGCTATTCAGATGAGTAGCGACATCTTTGCTAGGAAGGCCGGCGAATTGATCTTTCATAACAGATTCAACAAAGCAGCATTAATTTCACAAGATTCAGTATTAGCAAGAGGAGCAATCGGAGTGCTAAGGAAATCATTATTATTGGTATTGGTGAAGTCACACAATTTGGTAGTATCTTGAGCCATCGTGACAAACAAGCAATCCAACACACGGGCAAACAAAAAGGCAAGCGGAAAAGAGAGGGAGGATAGAGAGAGAGGGCGAATAAAATGACAAGGGTGAAGTGGGGGATACGAAAACGAGAGGCAAATGGCAAATAATGTAGTGCGAGAGATAGGGATTGTGATGGGTACATGGTATGTTGACTTTTTGCGTAGACTCCCCGGCAACGGTGCCAGAAATCCTTCTTGCTACGTCTTGAGCTTGCATTGGTTTTCCCCGAAGAGGAAGGGATGATGCAGCAAATTAGCGTAAGTATTTCCCTCAGTTTTTGAGAACCAAGGTATCAATCCAGTAGGAGGCCACGCTCAAGTCCCTCGTACCCGCACAAAACGATATCTACTCGCAACCAACGCGATAGGAGTTGTCAATCCCTTCACAGTCACTTACGAGAGTGAGATCTGATAGATATAATATTTTTGGTATTTTTGGTATAAAGATGCAAAGTAAAAAGTAAAAAGCAAAGCATGATTAAAGTGATGGAGATTGATATGATGAGAATAGACCCGGGGGCCATAGGTTTCACTAGTGGCTTATCTCAAGAGCATAAGTATTCTATGGTGGGTGAACAAATTACTGTTGAGCAATTGACAGAATTGAGAATAGTTATGAGAATATCTAGGCATGATCATGTATATAGGCATCACGTCCGTGACAAGTAGACCGAAACGATTCTGCATCTACTACTATTACTCCACTCATCGACCGCTATCCAGCATGAATCTAGAGTATTAAGTTAAAACAGAGTAACGCCTTAAGCAAGATGACATGATGTAGAGAGATAAATTCATGCAATATGAAATAAACCCCATCTTCTTATCCTCGATGGCAACGATGCAATACGTGCCTTGCTGCCCCTTCTGTCACTGGGAAATGACACCGCAAGATCGAACCCAAAGCTAAGCACTTCTCCCATGGCAAGAACTACCAATCTAGTTGGCCAAACCAAACGGATAATTCGAAGAGACTTGCAAAGATAACCAATCATACATAAAATAATTCAGGGAAGATTCAAATATTATTCATAGATAGACTTGATCATAAACCCATAATTCATCGGTCTCAACAAACACACCGCAAAAAGAAGATTACATCGAATAGATCTCCACAAGAGAGGGGGAGAACTTTGTATTGAGATTCAAAGAGAGAGAAGAAGCCATCTAGCTACTAACTATGGACCCGAAGGTCTGAGGTAAACTACTCACACTTCTTCGGAGAGGCTATGATGATGTAGAAGCCCTCCATGATGACGGCCCTCTCCGGCGGAGCTCCGGAACAGGCCTCAAGATGGGATCTCGTGGATACAGAAAGTTGCGGCGGTGGAATTAGGTTTTTGGCTCCTCTTCTGATCGTTTGGGGGTACGTATGTATATATAGGAGGAAGGAGTACGTTGGTGGAGCACCAAGGGGCCCACGAGGCAGGGGGCGCGCCCTAGTGGGGGCGCCCCCCACCCTCGTGACCTCCTCTTTGACTCCTTGGAGTATGGTCCAAGTCTCCTGGATCACGTTCGGTGAGAAAATCATGTTCCCGAAGATTTTATTCCGTTTGGACTCCGTTTGATATTCTGTTTCTCCGAAACACTGAAATAGGCAAAAAACGGCAATTCTGGGTTGGGCCTCCGGTTAATAGGTTAGTCCCAAAAATAATATAAAAAAGGAAAATAAAGCCCAATATAGTCCAAAGTAGTAGATAATATAGCATGGAGCAATCAAAAATTATTGATACGTTGGAGACGTATCACGCCATCGGGGGTATGATCGTCCCGCAGTTTGATGACATCTTCGCTATGTTTAACCTTCATCCGCTGCACTACACCTTCATTCGGCTATTTTCTCTAAGTATGGAGATGCGGATCATCAGAGACAAGACCCCGGACATCGTGATAGTCGACCCATTCTACATGTGTGCCAAGATATTGGACAGCGTTGGGGACCGGCAAGTCGCGAGTTCATACCTCAAAGGCTTCATTCTGGCGAACCCAGATAAGGATAAATTCCTCGTTCTGTACTTTCCCGAGTAAGTCATCCCCTCACCGCCCCGTAACATTCGATTTCTTAGATTTCGATCGTTCTTTTTTTCTAACATTCCGTGTTTTGTGCAGTGACACACGTTGCACACTCATCCTCTTAAGCCCGAACTATTCCATGGCCACGTATTTCGACTCGGACCGTCAGTCGAATAAAGACTACACAAATATCGAGAAAGTTCTTGATGATGTTCTCCCCGGCTACGCTAAATCTGGAGGCACCTTCAGGAGGCCAATTTTTAGGTACGGCAAGGACGTGTTCACCCACGTAAAGATGTTGCCCTGCATCAAGCAGCCGCCTGGCGATCAAAAGGATGCCTACTACACCCTCTATCACATGCGGGCGATCGTTCGGGGCCATAATCACCTTCTGCTACCAAATAGTCTCAAAGATTGGGCTGCACGCTTGTCGGCAATCCCAGACGCGGATCTCAGACAAGAATTCTTTTGCATCCAGTCAGAGTTTGCGGAAATCATCCATCAAGATGTCCTTTGTACCTCGGGGCAGTTCTACCTCAAATATCAACCGTCCAACAGTGAAATAGAAACAACACTACAAATGAAGGCTGGCAACGATCGCGATTTCATGACCATCACGAAAGACGGCGGCTTCATCCATGCTCCGACCCCTGAGTCAAGTCGAAAGTAGTGATGCTATGTAGTTCTGAAATATCGATTAGCTCATGTTGTAATTAAACTTTCATGAACATGGATGTCTCTTTGGTTTGGACAGTCGTTCAACTTATTTGTAATTGATGCTATTCATTTGTAGGACCATGAATCATGCTATTAATGTGTTGCTTTTCTCTTCCGATCCCTTTGTTGCATACTTAGATATTGGTTATGTATTGTATGTGTATTGCTACTAACGTTTTGTTTGTCTAGTGCATAGAGATGCTGTCGTATGTAGTGTACAAGGGTAAGGTTCCCGGAGTCTACGACGATTGGGAGGGGTGTCGGAGACAGGTTCACCATTTCAGCGGTGACAGTTACAAAGGGTACACCAATAGGGCGGAGGTGGAAGCTAGATACGCGCTATCTAGCGGGAGAGAGGAGGGAGCGGAGGAGGAACCGGATGAAGACAAGTTTCATCGCGATGATGCTCATCGTGACCGCATCTCTCTTCTATGTGATGGTAGTTTAGATATCGACTTGTAATGTGAAGACAAACTCGCTACTCGCGGTCTCGAGACTTGTAATGTTCTAACTTTGTTCGGACTTTTGAATTTGGAGACTAATATGATGAATTGTATTGGGACACTAATCTTCTATTGTATTCGATAAATCTGCTGTTTATATGTTGTGTTGTTTATACTCTGTGATGTAATGTATTTTGTAACATGTGCAAATATCAGAAAAGCAAAAAAATCCTAATATTCATAATAGTGGCGCATCTTGTTGAGCATTAGTGGTGCACCAGGGCTAAATACCAGTGGCGCATTATGCGGTGATACGTCTCCAACGTATCTATAATTTTTGATTGCTCCATGCTATATTATCTACTGTTTTGGACATTATTGGGCTTTATTATCCACTTTTATATTATTTTTGGGACTAACCTATTAACCGGAGGCCTAGCCCAGAATTGCTATTTTTTGCCTGTTTTAGGGTTTCGAAGAAAAGGAATATCAAACGGAGTCCAAACGGAATGAAACCTTCAGGAACGTGATTTTCTCAACGAACAAGACCCGAGAGACTTGGACCCTACGTCAAGAAAGGAAACAGGAGGCCACGAGGTAGGGGGCGCACCAGCCTACCCTAGGCGCGCCCTCCACCCTCGTGGCCCCCTGTTGCTCCACCGACATACTCCTTCCTCCTATATATACCTACGTACCCCCAAACGATTAGATACAGAGCCAAAACCCTCATTCCACTGCCGTAACTTTCTGTATCCATGAGATCCCATCCTGGGGCCTGTTCCGGAGCTCCACCGGAGTGGGCATCGATCACGGAGGGCTTCTACATCAACACCATAGCCTCTCCGATGAAGTGTGAGTAGCTTACCTCAGACCTACGGGTCCATAGTTAGTAGCTAGATGGCTTCTTCTTTCTTTTTGGATCTCAATACAATGTTCTCCCCCTCTCTTGTGGAGAACTATTCGATGTAATCTTCTTTTTACGGTGTGTTTTTGAGACCGATGAATTGTGGGTTTATGATCAAGTCTATCTATGAATAAGATTTGAATCTTCTCTGAATTCTTTTATGTATGATTGGTTATCTTTGCAAATCTCTTCGAATTATCAGTTTGGTTTGGCCTACTAGATTGATATTTCTTGCAATGGGAGAAGTGCTTAGCTTTGGGTTCAATCTTGTGGTGTCATTTCCAAGCGACAGTAGGGGCAGCAAGGCACGTATTGTATTGTTGCCATCGAGGATAGCAAGATGGGGTTTTCTTCATATTGCATGAGTCTATCCCTCTACATCATGTCTTCTTGCTTAAGGCGTTACTCTGTTTTTAACTTGACACTCTAGATGCATGCTGGATAGCGGTTGATGAGTGGAGTAATAGTAGTAGATGCAGGCAGGAGTCGGTCTACTTGTCTCGGACGTGATGCCTATATACATGATCATACCTAGATATTCTCATAACTATGCTCAATTCTGTCAATTGCTCAACAGTAATTTGTTCACCTACCATAGAATACTTATGCTCTCGAGAGAAGCCAATAGTGAAACCTATGGCCCCCGGGTCTATCTTTATCATATAGATCTCCTACTACGTAGTTATTTCCTTTGCTATTTACTTTGCCTTTATTTTACTTTGCATCTTTTATCATAAAAATACCAAAAATATTATCTTATCATATCTATCAGATCTCACTCTCGTAAGTGGCCTTATAGGGATTGACAACCCCTATTTGCGTTGGTTGCGAGGATTTATTTGTTTCGTGCAGGTACGAGGGACTCGCGCGTAGCCTCCTACTGGATTGATACCATGGTTCTCAAAAACTGAGGGACATATTTACGCTACTTTGCTGCATCATCCCTTCCTCTTCGGGGAAAACCAACGCAGTGCTTAAGAGGTAGCATGGGGCATAGTAATGGTGCAATTGGGGGCATACGTGAAGGTAAATATGGCCCCCTAGGAGGCATAGTAATGGCGCACTGTTTGACATAGTAATGGCGCACTGCCAGGTGCACCACTATTGTCTGGTATATTAATGGCGCACCAGGGATGCGCCATTAGTACTTGTTACTAGCGGCGTGATGATAGTGGCACACCTATAGTGCGCCATTAATGGCCAAAATAGGTGCGCCACTAACATGCCTTTTCCTAGTAGTGCAATGTGTGGTAGTAGTTGTTCATGGATCACAAACACATAACTCAGTTCCTGAGGACAGTTTCAATGAGACAACCCACCATGTACTCCTACATGGCCTCTCACCGCTACCTTTACCAAATCGTGTTCACACACTTAGCTCTCTACAGTAGGACATGTTCACCACATTCCAATTCATCCCCGATGAATCGGACCTGACTCAACTCTAAGCAGCAGCAGGCATGAAAAACAAGCATGAATGGGTAGGCACGTCATGGCTCAAACAAATCCTACTCATGCTAGTAGGTTTCATCTATTTACTGTGACAATGACAGGTCATGCAGAGGAAAGGGGTTCAACTACCACAACATGTAACAGTTGAATCATTGTTGTCCTAATGCAGTAAAAGAGAGCAGGAGCGATAGAGTGGGATTGTATCAGAATGAACAAGGGGGTTTTGCTTGCCTGGCACTTCTAAAGATAGTATAACTCTTCATCGGTGTCATCGAACTCATCGTCAAAACCACGTCTACTGAGAGGGGACAAACACCGGCAACAGAGAAGGAACACAATCAATGCAATGCGACAATATGATGCATGATCATGACATGGCAATATGATGTGATTTGAGCTAATGCATCTAGCAGCCAGATTAAATGAACTTTGTTTGAATCAAAGATTCAAATTCAATTCCATATGTGAAGATTCAAATGCCATTTATTTCATTTGCCCTAAATAGTAGTCATAAGTTATTTAACATGCATGCAAATGGTATAGACGGATAGATTTGATTTTTTTCTGATAATTTTTCATATATAAATTATTTCATTTGGAGTTACAGATTAATTTCTATGAATTTTAGAAGTTTTAGCTATTTTCTGGAATTTTCAGACATTTCTAAAATAGAAATAATCCAGAAAAGGGTTTATTGCATCAGCATAGCGTTGTGCCTGCGTCAGCAAGTCAACAACGTTGACTAGGGTCAAATCTGACCAGTGGGGCCTACTGGCCAATGACTCAGGGCTAGATAGGTCACTGACATGTGGGCCCAGTCAACGGCCACGTTAGCACGGTTAAAACTTACGCGTGGGGCCACTGGGGTTATGAATTGAACTAAACAGGCATAGGGGTCCACATGGCAGTGGTTCAGTGGATGCTTAGCGAGGTCATTAGCACTAATTAAGTGCCACGTCGACCTCGCCGGAGTTTCGCCGGCGACGACAACAGCCGACAGCGGAGGTGCACCATGAGCTCGCTACGGAGCACCATTCGACGTGTGGTTTGCTCCTACAGGTTCCTGGGAGTGAGGCACGTGCAACGCAACAAGCGGAAGCAGATGGGGTGGCCGAAGCTGACGGCGGCGAGCTCTTTTGCGGCCGCAGGAGTTCAGACAACGACGGGTTCGGCGTTGTAATGCACTAGGGGAGGCGCTGGTGTGTGCTACGTGCTCCTGGTGAGGTGTGGAGCACGGCAGTGTGCTCGGCTTCGAGCCACTGTGGCTTTGGCCACAACGGTGATGAGGCACGGCGGCGGCGAGCTTCGGCTGTGGTGGAAAATGGAGCTAGGGGACGGGAACGGAGGGGGCGAGCAAAGGAGAAGCAACAGGAGCTCACATCTGCTCCAACTGAGGCGGAGACGAGGCCAGGGATGCGACGGAGGCAGCGCAGGTTTGCCGGGGATCTGGGCGGCTGGAGGTTGAAGACGATGAATTGGACGGTGTTCGAGCACGTCCCGCGGCTCGCGGCTCGTCGTTGAGGCGTAGAAGACGGAGGCGAACCTCGCGGAGGTGTTGGGAGGCGAGGCAGTGGTCGTGGCTATGGTGGCAACGAACGACAGTGATGGTGGCGCTCGACGTGGGTGAGAGGGAGGGAGCAGAGGAGAGGAGGGCCACGGGGAAGAGTGAGAGGGGTCAGGGGGTTGCATGGCATCTCCTAGAGGCGTACAGGGCGTCGAGGGGGAGCGGCAAGCAGGAGGTGGCCGGGGCGCGTGGCCGCGCGCACGGGGCACACGTCGGCGTCCTTCTGTCGCGAGGAAGACGACAGGGGGGAGGCCAGTGGGCTGGGCCGCACAGTGCTGGACCAGCACAGGAGCTGGGCTGGTTGGTGGGCACCAGGTTAGTCCTTCTCTCTCTCTTATTTTTCTTTTCTATTTCTGTTATTTTTTTGATTTAGTTTGGAAACTAAACCATTTTAAAACTTTCTGTAAATTTTTATGTGAGCTCAGAGAGCTAGTTCAAGGTCACATGGAAACTTACAAAATATCTGAACATTATTTCTTATATAACAGATATAATTCCAACCCAAATATGTTTTTCATTTAAATGAAAGGCCCAAAATAAATTATTTCTGTGACTCCAAAAATATTGGTTTGAATTTCACCTCATGCCAATATTTTCACAGAATAACAGGATCAATTTCTTGGACAAATTTCATGAGATTTAAATGTTGGTTATTTTTAGAGGTTTTCTGAGGCTTTTGAAAATTCCTCAATTCAAATTTCATTTCAATTTAAACATGATGCTCACATGGAAGCTAGCATAGGTCAGACCAGAAGTAGGGATGTGACAACTCACCCCCACTAAACAAGAATATCGTCCCGAGATTCAAGCGTAGGGTAAGAAGAAGGGCGGGACGCAGATTAACACAATCTTCACAATCCAGGTTGCACTTCATAAGAACATTGATTCGTCACCATCTTTCTCTCGACGTTTTGCTTTAGAAACTTCAACCAACAAGACAACAAGAAAGAGAAAAGGAAAACTCTAGAAGAATCGATCTTCTCGAGGATTGACCAATTCAGGATCAACTCGGAATGAGATGTAGAAACATCTCTTGAGCTGAGAGACAAAACACATACGAGGAGCGATGGGAAGAAGCGGATGACGAAGGTTCAAATTGGTAGGCAACAATTCCATGCTTAGGTAGGATGATGAATGGTTTCAAGATAGCGATGAAATAATTGCCATAATTCCATTACAGGACACCTCAGGGGAGGTGGCTCGTAGAATTATTCCCTTAAGTGGCAAAAAGAATTACTTTTGATACAGAGATCATCGAAACTCCCTATACCAGCCTAAGGAAAATCACAATTGATCATTTCAAAGAGTTCGAAGAAATGACATACTCAAACTAGAATGGATGATGTGGACTACCTTGTTGAAGACAACGCAATGGATGATTCTTACTTATCATTGAAAATGGTTGGGACCCATTGTAGGACCACTTTTGAAGATGATCCTGAATAATAGTTACCGAGAAGGCACACCATAGAGACATAGCACAATGGCGGTGCAAGCTGGGAACAAAATGCAAATGCTGGGAATGTTCCACCCATCATATCTGCCTAAGATTCAGATCTGGTTGGTAATAGAATATTTCAGACGTCATTTCTAGAAAAGAAATTTTGCAACACATACCGACGAGATGACATTGCGAGATTCTGGGGAAATGAACTACGAAACATGAGCTGGTTCTGCTACATACATGTGAGCATGTTGTCCAAGACAAGCATGACCACTTAGTAGTCTTATAATAAACACTATCGAGTTCAGGTGGGGAACCATCATCAAGGATTTCGAAGTCTTTACGCAAGTCCATGGATTAGATCCCAAGCATAGACTTCTTTTCTGTGAACAAGTCAATCAATGGCTTGGTGTGCTTGCGATTCATATAGAATGAAGGTTACAAGTCTCCAGACCACAGAATACTTCTCACATGTGCATGACTGACTTGGGATGATTCTAGAGGAAGCGAAACAAAATTTCTCAAATTCATGGCGGCAACTTGCACCTTATGCACGTGAACTTGGAGAAAATCACTTCTTACATCACGCATATACTTCATGAATGGGACATGAAGATAATGCATACAAAAGTTTCCAACACTAGATTTAATGCTCAACATAATCATGGAGATGATAAATATGCTGCTGATGGGATCAACAACAATTCATCGAGATTTCCATATAGATGGAATCCCATAACTATGTCAGCAAAGTGATAGCATTGGTCAGACCAAAAGATATAATGATGTATGCTCGAGGGATCAACCACGAGTAAGACAACATTACGAACATCATTGGTTCTGATTTGATTTGACGATAGCCTATACTCAAATCAAAGATTGGGTAAGACAATAGGTCCAACAACTGATCACGAGGACTAATTGATGAAGATATCATCTTTCTTCAACACACACGCACACACACAGAAGATATCCTATAGAGATGAACTAAGTTAAGCAAAGCTTTTACCTTCCAACTCTCCAAGTTGTTGTCTAGCTCAACCAGCTAGCTTAAGGATATCCAACACAGATTCTTGAAGAAGGGGTGATTTATAAGAAAGCCAACTTGATCAAGAACTCAACATAGTGGTCAGGTGACAACCAGGTAATACTTCCGAGAAGATCTTCAGAAAATCATGAACCACCGATATGTCACTAAGCTCGAGAACAATCTTGCTTCTCAGGCAAGATGATATGATCAAATAAGCAAGGATTGGCACTATCCTAACTCATTGATCGAAAAGTGCACTAGAAATAAGGCTAGGTAGCACGATCAACCTTAGGGTGATGATTCAAAAATCAACACACTAAGAATGAGGTTGTTGTCCATTTAACTACTAATCAACGGAGTAGCTAGGAGCATAGATTTCATGCATCACGATTCACTTGTCGGTGTTCTGATTACAATAACACGGGGACTCAGGGAGTCCTGGATTAGGGGGTCTCCGGACAGCTGGACTATCTCCATTGGCCCAACTATTAGACTATGAAGATACGGGATTGAAGACTTCGTCTCGTGTTCGGAGGGGACTCTACTTGGTGTGGAAGGCAAGCTAGGCAATATGGATATGTATATCTCCTCCTTTGTAACCGACCTTATGTAACCCTAACCTCTCCGGTGTCTATATAAACCGGAGGGTTTTAGTCCGTAGGACGAACAACAATCATACTATAGGCTAGCTTTTAGGGTTTAGCCTCTCTGATCTCGTGGTAGATCTACTCTTGTACTACCCATATCATCAATATCAATCAAGCAAGACGTAGGGTTTTACATCCATTAAGAGGGCCCGAACCTGGGTAAAACATTGTGTCCCCTGCCTCCTGTTACCATCCGGCCTAGATGCATAGTTCGGAACCCCCTACCCGAGATCCGCCGGTTTTGACACCGACATTAGTGCTTTCATTGAGAGTTCCTCTATGTCGTCGCCATTAGGCTTGATGGCTCCTACTATCATCGATAGCGATGCAGTCCAGGGTTCCGCCTGAAGGGTCTCCACGGTGGCAGCTCCGTCTGCAGTCACAACATATTAAAGATACTGGCATCATGCTACTCTTATTATGTGACATTCACCAGAAAACATTACTTACCTTGTGATTCGTCAAGCCGCTTGTTAACAAGCTCAATATCGGTGTCTGCTGCATCCAGTTGCCGCTTTAATTCGGCAAACTCACTAGTCCGGCTAGCCACCAGAGCTTCCACGACCTACACATAAAGGCAGTCTGGTTATTGCCTGGGACTATGATCCTCTGTTCGCCGCCGTTTTCAACGACAACCAGAGTCTCAGGGGCTACTATCTACACAGGGCACACCTAACATGTGCGGTACTATCAAATATCATTTCACGTACCTCAAAGCCTGTCAGTAGACTCATAAAGGCTTCATGTAATCTGCTTTCGGCGGACGAAATTCTTTCCATCACCGTACCCATTAGCGTATGGTGTTCTTATAAGATGGCCGCTCGCTCCAACAGCTCCCTTAGAACGTCCGACCGCATACCAGACGGTGCTGGACTCTTTTGTTTGCTCTCTTCGAGAGTCGGACGTTGGAGACTTCGGGTGACTATGGGATTATCTTCTGGCCTCACCGGATCCGGAGAGGCCCTCCGTGACGACACTTCGGGGTCGCCTGCTTCTTGAGCGGAGGAGTCCGGGGGAGGCGTTTCGCTCTCCATCATCTCCGGAAGAAGATCCCCCGAAGACGAGCTCAGCGGAGAAGGGAAAAGACCTGAACTGCATGATATATGCAGCGGTTATTCTCCTTAGAGGAAAGGTAGTATACCTTCACTATTAAAGTATTTTTTGAATCACTTACTACTCATTGGAGGGTTGATCCTCCCGCGGACTTTGTGCGGCAAGAGCACCCCTCGAGGCAGGACCCTCTGTTGGAGACTTCTTCTCTCGTTTGGAGGCCTCGGCTTCCAGATCTTCAGAAGCAATCCTCTTCCTCCCCACTTTCGCCCATATTATTCCCCCCTGTATCTTCCTTCGAGGGCTCTGGGCAAGGTGCGAGCGCGAGCATCTTTTCCAGCACCGGATTTTCCAAACCCTCAGGGAGGGGGGCCGAACACCGAATCATCTTCGCTTTTGTTAGCCAGTCCTGGTCAAAGAGCGATTCCTCAAAGATGAAGTCATGATGAATAAAAGACGGTGTGTTCGGCTAGAGGATTACTTACTTGTTCGGCGACGCGGTTACTGCTCAGGCCCACGTCCTCGGTAGTATTCGGACACTCTATTTGAGATCTGAAGAATGACTTGTACATTTCCTCGTGCGTCAGGCCGGGGAAACTTTGAATAGCATGCGGTCCTTCTGGGTTGAACTCCCATAAGCAAAGGGGCCGGCGTTTGAAGGGTTGGACTCGACGAACCAGCATAACTTGCACTACCACAACCAAATTAAAATCTCCCTCGAAGAGATCTTGAATGCGGCTTTGAAGTATAGGCACGTCCTTGGCTAGACCCCAGCTCAGTCCTCTGCTAATCCATGACATCAGTTGTGGTGGGGGGGCCGAGCGGAAAGCGGGGGCAGCCGCCCACTTGGCACTTCTGGGAGCCGTGATGTAAAACCACTCCCGTTGCCATAATCCGGACACCTCTGGAAAGGAACCCTTCGGCCACGGAGCTCCTACCATCTTGCTTATTGACGCGCCTCCGCACGCTGCATGTTGCCCCTCGATCATCTTCGGCTTCACTTCAAAGGTCTTGAGCCAAAGGCCGAAGTGAGGGGTAATGTGGAGAAAGGCCTCACACACGACAATAAATGTCGAGATGTGGAGAAAGGATTCCAGAGCTAGATCGTGGAAATCTAGCCCGTAATAGAACATCAAACCCCTGACGAAGGGATCCAGAGTGAGGCCTAGGCCTCGGAGGAAGTGGGAGACGAACATGACATTCTTGTTGGGTTCGGGAGTGGGGACGACCTGCCCTCGAGCAGGCAGCCGATGCGAAACCTCGGCGGTCAGGTATCTGGCCTCCCTCAACTTCTTGATATCCTCTTCCATGACAGAGGAGGGAATCCATCGGCCTTGAAGGCTGGATCCAGACATGATTGAAGATCCGGAGCTCCTGACCTGGGCTTTGGGTGTTAGAACTCGAGGCAGGGGAGGGGTTCGATTGAGCACGAGAGGGAAAAAGCGAAAACCATGTCCCTTTATAAAGAGGGTAATATCAAGCATCCTCACCGTGGCCGTTTGGGCTTGCCCATAATCTAGGATTCCTAGACATGGTTGGGTTACCCACGACCGTATTAATGAGAATCCCGTAATTGGGGGAACACGATCTCTGCTTTGACAAGACGTGTCAAGAAACCGAGCACCGGGCGATGGCATAATGTCATGTTGCCAAAACGTGTCAGCGAATTAAGATTTGTGGAAATATTATTCTCTATGGTGGTAGGTGGAACTTATTTTGCAGGGTCGGACACTATCCTCATATTCAAAACTCTTCCATGGTGTATTCGGAGGAGGAACCCGCCTTGTAATGCCGAAGACAATACTGCGCGCCGGACTCGTCGTCATTGAAAGCCTAGTTCAGGGGCTACTGAGGGAGTCCTGGATTAGGAGGTCTCCGGACAGTCGGACTATCTCCATTGGCCGGACTGTTAGACTATGAAGATACGGGATTGAAGACTTCGTCTCGTGTCCGGAGGGGACTCTACTTGGCGTGGAAGGCAAGCTAGGGAATATGGATATGTATATCTCCTCCTTTGTAACCGACCTTGTGTAACTCTAACCTCTCCGGTGTCTATATAAACTGGAGGGTTTTAGTCCGTAGGATGAACAACAATCATACCATAGGCTAGCTTTTAGGGTTTAGCCTCTCTGATCTCATGGTAGATCTACTCTTGTCCTACCCATATCATCAATATTAATCAAGCAGGACGTAGGGTTTTACCTCCATTAAGAGGGCCCGAACCTGGGTAAAACATTATGTCCCCTGCCTCCTGTTACCATCCGGCCTAGATGCACAGTTCGGGACCCCCTACCCGAGATCCGCCGGTTTTGACACCGACAGGGACCGAGGAATGAATAATGATGGCAAGAAGTATCACTGCATCAAGAGTTCATAGGATGGTGTGCAATTTCCATGACATTCCTGAAATAAAGATGGTAATACTCCAAGGTAGAACAGAATCAAAAGCTGGATTGCCATTTGATTTGCGGATTACAACTGCTTTGCCCCAATCCTTGATATGGATGAGGTACTGGAGTTTGTTTCTCCTAGTCATTCTGGAATAGAATGGCTTGACGAACCACAAGAGTAATTGGCATCGATAACATGAGTGCACGACTACTCCTGACTACAAACTGATAGACGGAGGTCAGAAAACAACTAATGAGGGACAACTCAAAGAACATATGATTTTCCGAGATATGGATGCAGAAAGGTTGAACTAGCAGAGTCACAATATGGAATGGAGAACTCATCGAAAGCACTCTTGTTGTGATCTTTTGGTCCAAGAGAACTCCTGCCATGTTTGTTCATGGTATTGGAAGAACGATGTACCACGGACCTCGAGGACTATCACAAAGGTTACTAATATCCTAAAGGAACTAGCAAACACTATCAACACGAGGTAAGTAGAGTGAATCTCGGGTTCAAAACCCCAGGAATAGAATGCCTACTAACTAAGTAGCATCACCGGATGCTTTCGAGAATGATGGCCGGAATCATCACACTGGGACACAAACATGGCTATAGTACTAGGTAATCTTCTAAGACACCTAGGGTCATAATAATAACTCCAACATATATGTCGACGCAATAGAATACCTCAACTCAACAATTAGTGTGATTAACCTAGCCTAGAAGAGTAAAACAAAACTAGAGGGAAAGGATTTTGCAAATGCATCAGATGGTTTAGAAACCTGGGATGACTCGGACAACATAACGACTGTAAATGCTCAGAAAGATTTGAGACATCCCGAAAAATGGTGACATAACCACTCAACATCACAATATCAAGGTTCTGAGGCCAGCTATGAACATACGGAAGTAGTAGAAACTGAACCGAGGCTTGAAACCCACAATCCTCTTAGTCTATGAATTAGTAACATGTTGTCTTGATAGAAAGATGAGAAGCCTAGTTCTTAATCCCCGTAGAAGAGAAGAGGTTGACTTAGATCAAAAGGGCATAAGGTAAAGGAGTAAAAAGAGCCTTATTTCACTTCCACAATAAATTCCCTTACATAACTAAAGAATTTCTAGACTCAACTTCGACCAGTTTGGCTTGGTAAACCTACAGGCAGTCAGGCTCTGATACCAAAGCTGTCGGGACCCCGATCCTAAGTCACATCGATCTAGCATGTAACACATCATATCACTTTGCAGCCTCACGCACGGTATTCCCACGGGTGTCACCTTACCTGGCCCGGGACCGTTTGCACCTTTTGGCTCACATGTATTATAGTGTCGCTAGCATCCATATGACAGAAAAACAGGGCCGACATGACTAGTCGTGAACCCAGAGTGGCACTAACTTACGGGGACAGGCATACAAGAACCAACATCGAATGTGTCTGTCATCAGCGTGTGAATCCGGGCTGTAGCAACTAGGCTAACAGGACTCCGGGAAACCGGGCTGTAGCAGGCTAGCAGGACTCCGGAGGACACCGCGTGACATTTCCCTGAAGGGACAGACACAGGAACAAAGTGAATCACATGCCGGCCAGTCTAAGTGTTCCGGAGCAGTAACAACTGGGCTAGCATGACTTCGGTAAACCGGGCTGTAGCAGACTACCATGGCTAAGTGGAAGCACTAGACTACATTTCCCCATAAGAGAGGCTACCAAGGATAGACAACTAGGTTGTCGGTCCCACACATACCAAGCATTTCAATCATACACACAATATGCTCGATATGTGCAAATACAACATGGCATCACAACATGACTCTACAACTCAAGTATTTATTCAATAGGCACTGAGGAGCGAGATATTACAAACATGGGTGTCATGACCAAACATTCAGAGCATACAAGTCAAAGCACATGCGGAAGCTTAACATGTCTGAGTATAGAAATCTACAAATAAAATGGTTGAGAAGCCTGCCTATCTACCAGATCCTGTCGAGGGCACAAAATCATAGCTGAGGTATCAAGCTAAACGTCGAAGTCCACACGGAACTACTAGCGAGACTGAAGTATCTCTGCAAAACATAAATTAAGAAAATGTGAGTACAAATCTACCCAGCAAGACTTACATCAGAACTAACTACATATGCATCATTAACAACAAAGGGATGGTGTGGTTTAACTGCAGCAAGCCAACTTTGACTCAGTGCCTAACCTGAACTACTACTGCAAGTAACTCTTTTGGGGTGGCGCACACGAGTCCACATATTCACCAATCAATACACCACGATGGATCCGCTCCCGTCTCCCTACAAAAACGCCATCCATAGCACTCATGCTTATCTTGCGCATTTTGGAGTATCCACTTTCACTTGTCTATGAAATGTACAGGCAACCCAGAAGCCCTTCACCACGGAAACGACTATTCGAATAGATGATGTTTACCCTGTAGGGATGTACTTCTTCACACACGCTCTCGCCACTTACCACCATGTACACGTCGTGTATCTCGGCAACCTTCAAGCGGAAGCCTGGCGAGGGAGTCAGCCATGACCTGACTAACCACACAAGTCGCTAGTCCAAGTTTATCGCCTATTCGGGTTCCAACCGCGAGGAGATCCGGCCGGGGTTTCGCTCACAGCCCCAAACAATGTGTGCAGGGTTCCCGAGACACCAAACGGGCGCCCGGTACACCGTGCCACGGTGTATCTACCGCATCATACCCCACCCCTAGGGTCAGCTCTACGCACGGCCTCCAACACATATCCTACAAACACTAGAAACTATTTGCAACTCTTGGACAGAGATCAAGGCGATTAATAAGTCAAAAGAGTCAATTAAGGATCCCAATGTGTGGTAGTAGCTATTCATGGATCACAAACACATAACTGATTTCCAGAGGACGGTTTCAATGAGACAACCCACCATGTAGTCCTACATGTCCTCTCACCGCTACCTTTACCAAATTGTGTTCACACACTTAGCTCTGAACAGTAGGACATGTTCACCACATTCCAATTCATCCCCGATGAATCGGACCTGACTCAACTCTAAGCAGTAGCAGGCATGACAAACAAGCATGAATGAGTAGGCACATTAGGGCTCAAACAACTCCTACTAATGCTAGAGGGTTTCATCTATTTACTTTGACAATGATAGGTCATGCAGAGGAAAGGGGTTCAACTACTGCAGCATGTCACAGTTGAATTGTTGTTGTCCTAATGCAGTAAAAGAGAGCAGGAACAAGAGAGTGGGATTGTATCGGAATGAACAAGGGGGTTTTGCATGCCTGGCACTTCTGAATATAGTATAACTCTTCATTGGTGTCATCGAACTCATCGTCGAAACCACGTCTACTAAGAGGGGACAAACAGCAGCAACAGAGAAAGAACACAATCAATGCAATGCGACAATATGATGCATAATCATGACATGTCAATATGTTGTGATTTGAGCTAATGCATCTAGCAACCAGATTAAATGAAGTTGGTTTGAATCAAAGATTCAAATTCAACTCCATATGTGAAGATTCAAATGCCATTTATTTCATTTGCCCTAAACAGTACTCATAAGTTATTCTATATGCATGCAAATGGTACAGATGGATAGATTGGATTTTTCTGATAATTTTTCATATATAAATTATTTCATTTGGAGTTACAGATTAATTTCTATGAATTTTAGAAGTTTTAGCTATTTTTTTGGAATTTTCAGACATTTCTAAAATAGAAATAATCCAGAAAAGGGTTCATTGGGTCAGCACTACGTCATGCATGCGTCAGCAAGTCAGCAACACTGACTAGGGTCAAATCTGACCAGTGGGGCCTACTGGTCAGTGACTCAGGGCTGGATAGGTCGCTGACATGTGGGCCCAGTCAACGGCCACGTCAGCACGGTCAAAACTTACGCGTCGAGCCACTGGGGTTATGAATTGAACTAAACATGGATTAAACTAATAAAACAGGCATAGGGGTCCACATGGCAGTGGTTCAGTGGATGCTTAGCGAGGTCATTAGCGCTAATTAAGTGCCACGTCGACCTCGCCGGAGTTTCGCCGGCGACAACCACAGCCGACGGCGGAGGTGCACCGTGCGCTCGTTACGGAGCACCATCCGATGCGTGGTTTGCTCCTACGGGTTCCTGGGAGTGAGGCGCATCCAAGGCAACAAGCGGAAGCAGCTGGGGTGGCCGGAGCTGACGGTGGCGAGCTCTTTTGTGGCCGCCGGAGTTCGGACAACGACGGGTTCGGCGTTGAAATGCACTAGGGGAGGCGCTGGTGTGTGCTATGTACTCCTGGTGAGGTGTGGAGCACGGCAGTGTACTCGGCTTCGAGCCACTGTGGCTCTGGCCATGATGGCAACGAGGCACGGCGGCGGCGAGCTTCGGCCGTGGTGGAAAACGGAGCTAGTGGACGGGAACAGAGGGGGCGAGAAAAGGAGAAGCAGCATGAGCTCACTGCAGTTCCAACTGAGGCAGAGACGAGGCCGGGGATGCGCCGGAGGAAGCGCAGGGTGGCCGGGGATCTAGGCGGCTGGAGGTTGAAGACGACCACTTGGACGGCGTTTGAGGGCGTCCCGTGGCTCGTGGCTCGTCGTAGAGGCGTAGAAGACAGAGGCGAACCTCGTGGAGGTGTTGGGGAGGCGAGGCAGTGGCCGTGGCTACGGCAACAACGAACGACGGCGACGGTGGCACTCGGTGCGGGTGAGAGAGAGGGAGCAGAGGAAAGAAGGGCTACGGGGAAGAGTGAGAGGGGTCAGGCGGTTGCGTGGCATCTCCCAGAGGCGTCCAGGGCGTCGAGGAGGAGCGGCAAGCAGGAGGTGGCCGGGGCGCGTGGCCGCGCGCACGGGGCACACGCCCGGCGTCCTTCTGTCGCGAGGAAGACGACGGGGGGAGGCTAGTGGGCTGGGCCGCACAGTGCTGGACCAGCACAGGAGCTGGGCCGGTAGGTGGGCGCCAGGTTAGTCCTTCTCTCTCTCTCTTTTATTTATCTTTTCTATTTCTGTTATTTTGTTTTGATTTAATTTGGAAACTAAACCATTTTAAAACTTTCTGTAAATTTTTATGTGAGCTCAGAGAGCTAGTCCAAGGTCACATACAAACTTACAAAATATTTGAACATTATTTCTTATATAACAGAAATAATTCCAACCCAAATATGTTATTGATTTAAACCAAAGGCCCAAAATAAATTATTTCTGTGACTCCAAAAATATTGGTTTGAATTTCACCTCATGCCAATATTTTCACAGAATAACAGTAACATTTTCTTGGACTCATTTGATGAGATATAAATGTTGGTTATTTTTATAGGTTTTCTGAGGCTTTTGAAAATTCCCCAATTCAAATTTCATTTGAATTTAAACATGATGCTCACATGGAAGCTAGCATAGGTCAGACCAGAAGTAGGGATGTGACATGATCTCTTTGTTGCAAAAGGAAAGAAACTTGGGGGTCGGGTCGTTTGTGCAGGACTAGATTTGCTGCCCTCACATAGGAAAAAGGTTCAAAGAGAACAAATATGAGACCAACGCAGATATGCCGCTTGGCAACATACTCTTCCTCACCCATTTATACGTGTCAACGCACATGGTGCTGGCACGTACCATGTCCCATACAACTATTTTGCTGTTGTTATTCTAAGAATGCCGCTGGAAAAATTAAGCAATGCCACAGTTAAAAGTAAATTACCTTTTTAACGAATGTTGTTTTAAGCGAATGTATCCATTAATATGAATCAATGCAACCATTTTAGAAATGCTACTGTCCTACTTTGATTTCCATCAAGATAAGTTAGATGCTTCTTTTTGTCGCTGTTTGTTTCATCCTCCTTTATTGGCTAGTAATTGTTTCCTTTTTTGCCTCTGTTAAAATAGGGATATCTACTAAACTTGTTGCTTTAGAGAACTTAAATGTCACACCAACAACTTTGCTTGATTTCAGTGCAACTACACAAAACGAGATTTGGTTTCCTATTCGTGTTGGTAGATTCGTATTTTTTCTTGTCCGTCTCATGAAAGGTCAGTATAGTCCCTTATTCACATGATTGTGCAGTGTGCTTTTAGATGATGTGCTACTTGTATTGGTACTATTTTAAATAAATGTTTAATTCAAGTTATTGTATTGCTGTCTTTTCCCATTAAGTAGTGAACAAAAATGGGACCAACCCAGACATGATGCTTGTTGCTTTGTTAGAACAAACTCTACATTAACCCCTTTATAAGTAGATGGAAGCACATGGTGTTGTTGCATCCACTCTCCCCTATAACTTTTTATGCTTTTTATTAATTTAATGCCGCTGGTAAAATTAAGCAATGCCACTCTTAGAATTAACTACTGAATCTTAGTTCAAAACTGCAACACTTGTTAGGGATCGGCAGGATTACCATTTCTGTTAGGGATCGGCTGGAGTACATGTTTAAGAAATGAATTGTTGAGATAATGTCTCTGTTATTATATATCAGTTATAGTGTTTTACAAATGGTACTATCCTTCTTTGTAGTTCTTTATATGAATTAGTGTTTTGCCAATGTATTGTTAAGATAATGTCTGTGTTAATATGAATTAGTCGCATTGTTTTAGGAATGGTAATTTTCTGCATTGTCATTCTTTATACATACTGAAACAAGGCATTGTTAAGATAATGTCTTAGTTAATATGAATGAATCACACTGATTGAGAATTGCTACTCTCCTGCTTTGTTTCCCATTAAGATAAGGTAGATGTCTTTCTTCTAGGAGTATAAGTCATCAACTGTTATTTCTGAGTAATTGTTTCCCTTATACCTATGGTTGCATATAAGGATATCAAAACTTATGCTCGGTTTTATTTCGACTTTGATTTTTTTTGAACTACACAAAAGGAGCCAATGTGTTTAAGGCAAACAATTGTACTATTGGGCCCAGTTGGTATTTCCACTTCGCAGAAAGAAGCAATTATTGTTTGCGCTACATTACAGAAGGAATGATCGAGAAGCTTAGAGTATTAGTAGAAGCTGGTGACATGACTAGTTTGCAGACCAAGGAAAGCTCAAGTCAACAGCATGTGGGGTGCAAAATTCACTCCAGAAGGAAAAGTATGACCAAGTCAGTCGTCGGAGTAGTTGTAACAAATGAGGTCAGTATCAGCCTTCATCCACATGATCGTGCTTTGTTATGTTGTGCTGATTATATTGTTGTATTGTTTTGAATAAATGTTTAATTCAAGCTATCGTATTGCTATATTTTCCTGTTAAGATAATGAAGATGATTATAGTTGTAAGCGTATGTTTAATCAACTAGTACCTCTATCATTTTTATCACGCTTTTTCTGTATTTATGCAGACATGATGCTTAGCTTGATTTTAGTGGAACTGCACGAAATATTCAGATGGTTCATGTCCTCCATAATACTTCATCATGCACAATACATCGAATGGTTCTCTAGTCATTCATCGTCACCTTGAGCCACTGAACTATCTACTTGAATGGAGCTGCCAACGTGTTTAATGCTTTGCAACATATAAATACAAAATCCACCATGGTACTCAAGACATTATTTGATTTGAGTGAAACTGCACAAAAAGATATGCTGGTTAATCTGGCTCCATGTGCCATTTCAATGCGCAATCTGATGACAAACCAAGCACGCCTGAATGGAGCTACCAAAGTCTTCAAGGCAGAAGAATTCCCACAAGTTCAAGGTAAAGAACTCTGTCCGGCAGAATACTACCTTTAAGAAGGGTAAGAAGAAAGACAAAGAAAGAGATGGCTGCTTTACATGTGGTTCAGAGGAACACTGGGCAAAAAAGTGCCGAAACAAGTACAAGAAGCTAGGACAGGACTCCAAGTCTGTCAATGTCACTCTAAGCAACAATGATGGGGCATTTGCGTATGGTAATCTGTTTACCATACTTTCAGTTTGTTAGTCCACCGATTGTTAGGTTGACACTGGGACAATATTCATGTGTGTGCTGATGTGTGTTTGTTTTCTTGCAGCATATAAATATGAAATCCACCGTGCTACCCCAGACATGGTTTGATTTCAGTTGAACTGCACAAAAAGATACAGTGGTTAATCCGGCTGCATGTGCCATTTCAATGTGCAAACTGATGAGAAACCCTCCCCGTTCCACAATCATATGCATTACATATTTAGAATGGGAAAAGCTTGTCAAAGTTTAATCATTGATGTTAGCAAGAAGACATTAGTTTAATATATTGGAATTGGAAAACCTAATCAAATTTTTCTCATTGATGTTAGCCAGAAGACATGCAGTTGATATTTTTGAGTGGGACGCCCTTTGCTGTGAGCAGCGTCGATCATTTTTTCCTATTCATGTGTTCAGTTCAGAAGTAAATATTTACTCTGCTGAGATGGATAGTAACGTGAATGTTAACTTATGTAAGGTATTTTAAGAGTTTGTTCTGAATGTTGTCTATGTAATGCCAGGCCTTGTGAGTTTGATTGCAAAGTAGAGCTTGGAATATTGTGGCATGATGCATCATGGGCTGTTCACAATGCCTCCTGAGAATAATGCTTCATATTGTTTTGCATGTTGATCTAATGCCAGTGATTTGCATGTTAATGAGATCATCCTCTTCTGTTGTTTATGTGCTTAAGAACTTCATTGTCTTATGTTTCATTCATAGCCTATACGATAACTCAGGTGGGTTAGAGGTGAAACCTTATGATCTTTCGACCAACTCATCATCTTAGGCCGTGATTGGATTGTCATTTTCCAACCAAAACTGCTTGTAAAACTGACGCTTGTAAATAAAAGCAAATGGTCTTGGGCGAAGCGCTTGGTTGGTCGATTTCGACTAGCAAAATATACACTGGTCTCTCAAATTACACGCGTAACTTGCCGGTTTTCATTATGGACCTCGGGCCCTCGGTTTCGTTACGCCTGTATTTTACGCGTTCTTTCCGGTGATGAGTAAATTGCACCTGTATCCTAATACATGTGTGAAACAATCCAGAGCTCCCAAGTGCGACCTTACCGTTTCATGACGTCTCAGTCTCTCGAAGGTGCTCATAGGTGTCTAATGATCCTGGCTTCCTGAATATGCAGTGGGCAGTGTATCGGACCATCCGTAGGGCCCGCGAGGCCCTCTCCGTCATCCTTAGAGTTGTTGCGCTTGCCTTGGCGCCGAACATTGCCAACATGGTCAACAAACATGAGGAATCAGGCGATAGTCGTACGTATGCAAGTTCCTCCTTATTATATACAACTATAATTTTTTTTGCTTCCTCCTGGTTTCCTGGCATCACGGTCCCACACCATCGTCAACCTATACAGTCAATAAATGAGATAATTGCACAAGGAGCGGCCGACAATTGGGACTTAGCGGCTCGAGCAATATTTCTTTTTTAGGTGTCAGCGGAGTTTTTCTTGAGCGATGTTTTTGTTGTTGTTCAGAGGAGCAGGATATCAACTGGGCGGGCTGTGGCCCATCTAGCTCGGGCTATTATTTTATGTCGACCAAATATACATCCCGAATATTATCTTTTCAAGGTGAAAATGGCTAGCCCAACTATACTTTTTTTGCGGAATAGCCAACCTAGGTCAACTTGTTATTCTCCACCCCGCTGGGCTGTAAATCTTTTCTATGAGGGATGGAATAGGCATAACAAGAAAATGGGCTTTAAGAAATAATAAATGGGATGTAATTATAAAACTGGGCTGGAAATATACAAAAATGCACCAAACAGGTAATTAGTTCCAAAATTATTACTTTGAATTTGGAAATTTTAATTTCATTACTTATTGCGGCAATATTTCTTTAGATTTTTAACTAATACAAATTCATCTTGAAATTATATGTAATCTGACTCAAAATTTCAGGATAAAAATATTTCGGATCCCATCAAAATGTGGGATTTTTGGTTGAATTTTGTTTTTGAGAGGTTGGTTGGAATTATTAATCATTTTCCTAGCTAGAAAATGGGCTGTAATTTTAACAGACTGTAAATGGGTTGTCGTAAATTCCATTAGAATTCAAAAATGGGATGTACATTATTACAAATCACAAATGGGCTATATGTTCTCTGCCACAGATGTGATGCTCACTTGTGGGCCTACTATTTTTTGAGAATCATAGTCAGTGACGTGTACGGAAGGCTTGTGGGCCTACTAAGGCGTACGGAAGGCTTTGCAAACTTATAGTCAAGACACGATTCTAGCAGCAGTGGCCGTTGGATGTCCATCCAATGGTTGTAGTGCTTCTTCAATCTTAGGTATTCTTCCTTCGGCCACCCAAATTACCGCCGGCGGTAATGCCTACTACCGCCTCTCGTGGCCGGCTGTGTTGCCGCGCAGGCTTCACCGGCCCACCCTACTCCCAAACGCCTCCTAGGCCATTCCTCTACTCACCAACACCTCCTATTCTTCTCTAGTGACGGCAGCCTCACACCACAGCCAAACCAGTGAACCATCATACTCCCCTCCGCGTGGGCATCTACTGCTATGTCTTCGCTGGCTACGGGTCATTCCCTTCGTAATACTCGTCGTTGTTCACTGTGTTGGTTCTCTCGATGTGGCGTGGTCAACTTTGTCAACAAACAACAACCATCAGATGAGGCATGTATGTGGATTGGCTGACATTAGGGACCCACATGGCCCATGGCCGCATGCAGCAAGTGCCGTCGTATTATGTGAAAACAAATAATATCTCCCCCTGTCAGGTTTGACCCACCATCTACATCTTCGCACACAAGGAACTGGTTCCTTTATTACACGAAAATAAAAAGTTTCATCTCCCTGATAGCTGGGACCCATCAGCTTTATTATGATCCTTTTCATGAAAATATAGATTGTACTAAAGATGCTAAATTGTTTTCTTTTTATTCTATCTCGAGAAACAAGAAATTAAACCCAGAAAACATCTTCACAGGCAAGGAAGTGCCACCTTATTATGCGAAAAAATTGATTCCCCCTATTAGCTGACACACACTAGATTTGGAGGATGACTCGTGGGCCTACTAAGTTGACGCGTAGCAAGGGTTTGTCAACTTAGTCAATGTAAACGATTCTAGCTGCAGTGACCGTACGATGTCCATCCAAAGGCCGTCGTGCTTATTCAACCTCTGGTCTTCTTGCTCCAGCCGCCCAAACCAGCGCCAGCCGTGCCACCTGCTCCTACGTCCCGTGTCCGGCTGTTCTGCCACAGCTGGCCATGCCATCCCTCTATACTCACCCACACCTCCTGTTATTCTCCGGCGATGGCAGCCTCACACCATAGCTGAAGCAGTCAACCCACGTACTCCCCTCCATGTGGGCATCCACTGCTGTGTCTTCCCCTGATCGACGTCGTTCCCTTGCTAGCCCTCGCCGTGGTCTACCGCCTTGGTGCTCTCGGTGTGGCATGGTCAATGTGGTCAACAAAGGACAGCCATCGGAAGAGGACTTACCAGCTGGTCCCACCAGCTACATCTTCGAACACAAGGAAGTGCATCCTTATTACTCGCAAAATAAAAATGATTCCTCCCCCTGACAGCTGGGACTGACCAGCTATATGGTCACACGCAAGGAAGTGCGTCCTTATCCTCGCTGACCGCTGGGACCCACCCGGTCAAAGCGTACATAGTGTTGTCTGTCTGGTTGCGAACATGTACATACATACTTGTCGATCGGTCTCTCTGCAAGTGTGAACCATGGCCGAGTAAGTAGCGGCACATGTCATTGTAGGGAACCCGACATAGCAGTTCACGCAGTCCGGACTAAGTCCTGTACACGTACTTATAGCCACAGGGCAAAAAATACATCCACGTACGTACATATGGGCGGGGTCTCGAGCGTGTACTTGAGGAGAACACTCTGCAAAAAGTATTACATCAAATAGATCTCTAAGAACATTGAGGAGAACTTTGTATTGAGAACCAAAGAGTGAGAAGAAGACATCTAGCTAATAACTATGGACCTGAAGGTCTGTGGTAAACTACTCACACATCATCGGAGAAGCTATGGTGTTGATATAGAAGCCCTCCGTGATCGATTCCCCCTCAGGCAGATCGCCAGAAAAGGCCCAGATGGGATCTCACATGTATAGAAGGTTGCGGCGGTGGAAAAGTGGTTTCGTGGCTCCCCTGATGTTTTTAGGGTATAAGAGTATATATAGGCGAAGAAGTACGTCGGTGGAGCTCCGTGGGGCCCACGAAGGTGGGGGGCGCCTACCCCCTAGGCGTGCCATCCTGCCTCGTGGCCGCCTCGCGGACTTCCAGACTTCCACTCCAAGTCTCCTGGATTGCATTTGTTCCAAGAAAGATCCTCACAAAGGTTTCGTTCCGTTTGGATTCCATTTGATATTCCTTTTCTGCGAGTCCCAACAGAAACTAGCACTGGGCCTCCGGTTAATAGGTTAGTCCCAAAAATAATATAAAAAGCATATTAAAGCCCATTAAACATCCAAAACAGATAATATAATAGCATAGAAGAATCAAAAATTATAGATACGTTGGAGACATATCAAGCATCCACAAGCTTAATTCCTGTTCGTCCTCGAGTAGGTAAATGATAAAAACAATTTTTTATGTGGAATTCTACCTAACATAATTTTCAATTTAATTTTCTTTATTGTGGCATGAATGTTCAGATCCGAAATATTCAAGACAAAAGTTTAATATTGACATAAAAATAATGATACTTCAAGCATACTAACCAAGCAATTATGTCTTCTCAAAATAACATAGCCAAAGGAAACTCATCCCTACAAAATCAGATAGTTTGGCTATGCTTCATTTTCTCACACAAAATGCTCCAATCATGCACAACCCCGATGACAAGACAAGCAATTGTTTCATACTTTAGTATTCTCAAACTTTTACAACTTTCACGCAATATATGAGCACGAGCCATGGACATAGCCCTGTAGGTGGAATGGAATGGAATGGTGGTTGCGTATCAATGGCCTATGGAGATGCCCATCAATAGATATCAATGTGAGTGAGTACGGATTGCCATGCAACGGATGCACTAGAGCTATAAGTGTATGAAAGCTCAACAAAAGTAACTAAGTGGGTGTGCATCCAACTTGCTTGCTCACGACGAACTAGGGAAAATTGAGGAAGCCCATCATTGGAATATACAAGCCAAGTTCTATAATCAAAAATTCCAACTAGTATATGAAAGTGACAACATAAGAGACTCTCTATCATGAAGATCATGGTGCTACTTTGAAGCACAAGTGTGGAAAAAAGATAGTAACATTGCCCCTTCTCTCTTTTTCTCTCTTTTTTTTTGTTTGGGCCTTCTCCTTTTTTATGGCCTCTTTTTTCGTTTGGAGTCTCATCCCGACTTGTGGGGGAATCATAGTCTCCATCATCCTTTCCTCACATGCGACAATGCTCTAATAATGAAGATCACCACACTTTTATTTACTTACAACTCAAGAATCAAAACTTGATACTTAGAACAAAATATGACTCTATGTAGATGCCTCCGACGGTGTACCAGGATGTGCAATGAATCAAGAGTGACATGTATGAAAAATTATGAATGGTGGCCATGCCACAAATACGATGTCAACTACATGATCATGCAAAGCAATATGACTATGATGAAGAGTGTCATAATAAACAGAACGGTGGAAAGTTGCATGGCAATATATCTCGGAATGGCTATGGAAATGCCATAATAGGTAGGTATGGTGGCTGTTTTGAGGAAGGTAAATGATGGGTTTATGGTACCGGCGAAAGTTGCGCAGCACAAGAGAGGCTAGCAATGGTGGAAGGGTGAGAGTGCGTATAATCCATGGACTCAACATTAGTCATAAAGAACTCACATACTTATTGCAAAAATCTACAAGTCATCAAAACCAAGCACTACACGCATGCTCCTAGGGGGATAGATTGGTAGGAAAAGACCATCGCTCGTCCCCGACCGCCAATCATAAGGAAGGCAATCAAAGAAACAACCCATGCTTCAAATTTGTCACACGACGGTTACCATACGTGCATGCTACGAGACTTGCAAGCCTCAACACAAGTATTTATGAATTTCACAATTACTCAACTAGCACGACTATAATATCACCATATTCATATGTCAAAACAATCATCAAGTATCAAACTTCTCATAGTATTAAATGCACTCTATATGACAGTTTTTATTATACACATCTTGAATGCCCATCATATTAGGACTAATTTTATAACCAAAGCAAATTACCATGCTGTTCTAAAATACTCTCAAAATAATATAAGTGAAGCATGAGAGATCAATAATTTCTATAAAATAAAACCACCACCATGCTCTAAAAAGATATAAGTGAAGCACTAGAGAAAAATATCTAGCTCAAAAGATATAAGTGAAGCACATAGAGTATTCTAATAAATTCTGATTCATGTGTGTCTCTCCCTAAAGGTGTGTACAGCAAGGATGATTTTTGTAAGCTAAAAATCAAAGACTCAAAACATACAAGACGCTCCACGCAAAACACAAATCATGTGGTGAATAAAAATATAGCCTCAAGTAAAGTTACCGATAGACGAAGACGAAAGAGAGGATGCCTTCCGGGGCATCCTCAAGCTTAGGCTTTTGGTTGTCCTTGAATTTTACCTTGGGGTGCCTTGGGAATCCCCAATCTTAGAATCTTGCCACTCCATATTCCAAAATCAATCAAATCTTCACCCAAAAACATGAAAACTTCACAATACAAAACTTAACAGAAAATCTCATGAGCTCCGTTAGTATAAGAAAACAAACCACCACTTTAATGTATTGTAATGAACTCATTCTTTATTTATATTGGTGTTAAACCTACTGTATTCCAACTTATCAATGTTTCATATCCCCGATTCTACCCATAGATTCATCAAAATAAGTAAACAACACATGAAAAATAGAATCTGTCAAAACAGAAAAGTCTGTAGTAATCTGGAGGTTTCGAATACTTTTTATATTGATCTACTCCAGTTGGAGTTGGTATTTTATCGCGCTCTGTTAAAAAAATGAAAATTATTTTCATGAGTGCATACTTTCTATTTTTATCAGCAAGATCAAAGAACAATCACCCAAGAAGATCCTAAAGGCTTTACTTGGCACAAACACTAATTAAAACATAACAAACACAATCATAACAGAGGCTAGAGAAATTATTTATTACTAAAAGGTAACAAGAACAAAAGTAAAATTGGATTGCCTCCAAACAAGCGCTATCGTTTAACGCCCCTAGGTAGGCAAAGAGATTTCAATGATGCTCACATGAAAGACAAGAATTGAAGCACAAAGAGAGCATCAAAAAAGACGTGACAAACAGATCTAAGTCTAACATACTTCCTATGCATAGGCATCTTATAGGCAAACAAATTATCAAGGCATGCAAAAACTAGCATTTGCAAGGAAGCAGAAAGAAACAATAGTAATCTCAACATAATGAAAGGTAATTTAGTAACATGAAAATCTCTACAACCATATTTTCCTCTCCCATAATAATTACATGTAGGATCATAAGAAAATTAAACAATATAGCTATCACAAAACATATTATTAACATGATCCACATGTATGCAAAGTTGACACTCTTCCAAAATAGTGGGATTAACATTGACTAAAGTCATGACCTCTCCAAACCCACTTTTATCAAAAACTTCATAAGATTGAACATTCTCCAAATATGTGGGATCTAAAGTTGACACTCTTCCAAACCCATTTTCAATATTATTGCAACCATATTCATCATCAGGCTTATATAAATTTTCAAGATCATAAGAAGAATCACCCCAATCATGATCATTGCAACAAGTAGTAGACATAGCAAAATTAGCATCCCCAATCTTAGGGTTTTGCATATCATTAACACAATTGACATTAATAGAATTTATAATAACATCATTGCAATCATGCTTTTCATTCAAGGAGCTATCGTGAATCACTTTATAAGTTTCTTCTTTCAACACTTCATCACAATTTCCAGATTCACGAATTTCAAGCAAAACCTCATAAAGATAATCTAGTGCACTCAACTCACTAGCAATTGGTTCATCATAATTGGATCTTTTAAAAAGATTAGAAAGAGGATGAGGATCCATAAATATAGATATTTAGCAAGCGAAGATGCAAGCTAATAGAAGGCACATGGTAACACGAGCAAACAGAAGGACGAACGGAAGAGGGGCAAAGAAAGGCAAATTTTGTGAAGTGGGGGAGAGGAAAACGAGAGGCGAATGGCTAATAATGTAATGCGAGGGAGAAGATTTTATGGTGGGTACTTGGTATGTGTTGACTTGGCAGAGATCTCCCCGGCAACTGCGCAAGAAATCCTTCTTGCTACCTCTTGAGCATGCGTTGGTTTTCCGTTGAAAAGGAAAGGGTGATGCAGCAAAGTAGTGTAAGTATTTCCCTCAGTTTTGAGAACCAAGGTATCAATCCAGTAGGAGATAACACGTAAGTCACCTAGTAGCTGCACAAACAATCAAGAACCTTTCAACCAACGCGATAAAGGGGTTGTCAATCCCTTCACACTCACTCACAAAAGTGAGATCTGATAAAGATAGTAAGATAAATATTTTTGGTATTTTTGTTGCATAGATTGGAAAGTAAAGATTGCAAAATAGTAAACGAGATGCGATGTGAATAAAAAGAGATGCAATATAATAAGATAGAGACCCGAGGGCCATTGGTTTCACTAGTGGCTTCTCTCATGATAGCATGTATTAAGGTGGGTGAACAAATTACTGCGGAGCAATTCATAGAAGAGCACATAGTTATGAGAATATCTAGGAAATGATCATGAATATAGGCATCACGTCCGTGTTAAGTAGACCGGAACAATTCTGCATCTACTACTATTACTGCACACATCGACCACTATCCAGCATGCATCTAGAGTATTAAGTTCATAAGAACAGAGTAATGCATTAAGCAAGATGACATGATGTAGAGAGATAAACTCGAGCAATATGATATAAACCCAATATTTTTATCCTCAATGGCAACAATACAATACATGCCTTGCTGCCCCTACTATCACTGGAAAAGGACACCGCAAGATTGAACCCAAAGCTAAGCACTTCTCCCATTGCAAGAAAGATCAATCTAGTATGCCAAACTAAACTGATAATTCGAAGAGACTTGCAAAGATATCAAATCATGCATATAAGAATTCAGAGAAGAAACAAGTATTATTCATAGATAAACTAGATCATAAATCCACAATTCATCGGATCTCGGCAAACACACTGCAAAAAGTATTACATAGAATATGTCTCCAAGAACATCGAGGAGAACTTTGTATTGGGAACCAAAGAGAGAGAAGATGCCATCTAGCTAATAACTATGGAACCAAAGCCCTGTGTTAAACTACTCACATATCATAAGAGAGGCTATGGTGTTCATGTAGAAGCCCTCCGTGATCGATTCCCACTCCAGCCTATCGTCGAAAAAGGCCCCAGATAGGATCTCACGGGTAGAGAAGGTTGCGGCGATGGAAAAGTGGTTTCGTGGCCCCCTGATGTTTTTAGGGTATAAGAGTATATATAGGCGAAAGAAGTACGTCGGTGGAGCTCCGTGGGGCCCACAAGGGTGGGGGCATGCCTACCCCCCTGGGCGCACCCTCCTGCCTCGTGGCCGCCTCGCGGACTTCCAGACTTCTACTCCAAGTCTCCTGGATTGCGTTTGTTCCAATATAGATCCTCGCGAAGGTTTTGTTCTGGTTGGATTCCGTTTGATATTCCTTTTCCGCGAAACACTAAAATAGGCAATAAAAAACATAAACTGGCACTGGTCCTCCGGTTAATAGGTTAGCCCCAAAAATAATATAAAAGAGCATATTAAAGCCCATTAAACATCCAAAACAGATAATATAATAGCATGGAACAATAAAAAATTATAGATAAGTTGGAGACATATGAGTGGGCGAGGGAGGCGGTCTGGGTGGGCCAGGGCGGTCAGACTCATGCTTGCAGCGGTCCGGTCCAGCAGCCGGACATGCTAGCTCGCCAGCGAGCTCGCCGAGCTGAGCGACAACAATCAGACGATGGACGTGACTTCCGACCAGGCCGGTTCATGTCGTGTTCACCATAGAGTACGTGCGGCCGCACTTCAACGCCCTAATGGCAAAAGACCTACCAGCGCAGCAGGACCTGTGCTGCAACCTCTGTCTCCTCAACGAGCACTGGCTCACAGAAAGACGAATCGCCGGCGAACAAGCGAACGACAATGCCGACGCGGACATGTGGCCATATGATCCTGGCTTCCTAAATGTGCAGTGGGCGCTGAATCAGACCATCCGTAGGACCCACGAGGCCCTCTCCGTCATCCTTTGAGTTGTTGCGCTCACCGTGGCGCCGCCGTCTCGCGTTGTCAACATGGTCAATGAACATGAGGAATCAGGAGATGACTTTAATTGGAGAGGATGACAGTGGGAACCCACCAGGGCCATAGCCGCTCATACGCAAGTGCCTCCTTATTATATACAACTATTTTTTTGCTTCCTCCTGGTTTCCTGACATCATGGTCCCACACCATTGTCAACCTATATAGTCAATAAATGAGAGAATTGCACAAGGATCGGTGGACAGCTGGGACCAGCAGCTCGAATAGTATTTGTGTTTTTGTGGTGTGAGTAGAGTTTTTCTTGAGCAATGTTTGTTGTTGTTGTTTACATGAACAGGGTATCAACTCGACCGGCTGTGGCCCGTTTAGCCTAGGCCTTGACGTATAGCTTGGCTAGCCCACCTAGATATTAATTTTTTTCAAGCTGAAAATGGCTAGCCTAGCTATACTTTTTTTGAGGAATACCAAGCCCAAGTCAACTTGTTATTCCCCGCCCCGCTGGGCTGCAAATATTTCCTAGGAGGGATGCATTAGGCTTAACAAGAATATGTGTGTTAAGAAATAATAGTGGGATGTAATTATAAAAAACTAGATTGTAACTCTAAAAAATGCACCAAACACGTAATTAGTTAAAAATATATTATTGTTGTATTTTGAAAATTTTAATTTCATTACTTTTTGCGGGCGCAATATTTCATTGGATTTTTACATAATATAAATTTGTTTTGAAATTATATTTAAGCTGACTAGATATTTAGGGATAAAAATATTTTGGATCCCATCAAAATGTGGGAGATTTTATTAAATTCTGTTCTGAGCGGTTGGTTGAAGTTATTAATCATTGTCCTAGCTAGAAAACGGGTTGTACTTTTAACAAACTATAAATGGACTATAGTAAATTCCATTAGAATTCAAAATGGGCAGTACATTCTTACAAAACGCAAATGGGCTATATGTTCTCTATCACACACTTGTGGGCCTACTAAGTTAACGCGTACGCAAGGCTTTGTCAACTTATAGTCAACACATGGTTCTAGCTGCAGTGGCCGTTGGATGTCGATCCAATGGATGCATGCTTCTTCTTCAATCTCAAATATTCTTGCTTCAGCCGCCCAAAAAATGATTCCTCACCCTGACATCTGGGGCGCACCATTTCGAAGGCTGACCTGTGGGCCTACTAAGTTGACGCATACCAAGGGCTTTGTCAACTAAGTCAATATAAACGATTCAAGCTGTAGTGACCATACGATGTCCATCCAATGACCATCGTGCTTCTTCAACCTCTGGTCTTCTTGCTCCAGCCGCCCAATCCAGCACTGCCGGATGTGCTACCACCGCTGGCCATGCCATCCCTCTATACTTGCCCACACCTCCTGTTATTCTCCGGTGCCGGTAGCCTCACACCGCAGCCAAAGTATTCAACCCACATACTCCCCTCCGCGTGGGCATCCACTCCCGCGTCTTCCCCCGGCTCCGCGTCGTTCCCTTCCTATGCCTCACTATCGTCCACTGCCTTGGTGCTCTCGGTGCAGCGTGGTGAATGTGGTCAACAAAGGACAGCTATCGGAAGAGGACTTTAGGCGGCGAGGCTGACAGCTGGACCCATCAGCTACATCTTTGAACACAAGGAAGTGCCTCCTTATTACTCGCAAAATAAAAGTGATTCCTCCCCTTGACCGTTGGGACAAACCAGCTATATCTTCGCACACAAGGAAGTGTGTCCTTATCCACCCTGACTGCTCGGACCCACCCGGCCAAATCATATGTAGCGTTGTTTGTCTGGTCGCGAACGTGTACGTACATACTGGTCGATCGGTCTCTAAGAAAGTATGAACTGTGGCCGAGTAAGTAGCGGCACGTGTCGTTGTAGAGCACCTGACATAGCAATTCAGGTAGTCCCGTCTAAGTCCTGTACATGTACGTATAGCCACAGGGCAAAAAAAACAGCCACATACGTACATACAAGCGGGGTCTCGAGCGCGTCCTCGCGCATATATATGGACGACCAGGGCTTGTGTACATGGAGAGGCAACAGACGGCAGCAACGATGTTCTGTTCATCGGGCAGCGAACTGGCTGGGTCGGAATGGACAAATAGCATCCTATTCATCGAGAGGCAACAAACTGGGTCGGAATGCATCCTGTTCAATGGGAGCCAACCGGCTTGGTTGGAATAGCCAAAACGGGGTCTAGTGTACCGTAGAACAGAGGAAACGACCTTCTGTTCGACCGGCCATGGTCGAAACAGGATCCCGTTCATCAGGAGGGGGGTCTGGCATACCGCAAAATGGAGGAAACAGACATCTGTTCGAGTGCCTATCGTCGAAACAGGGTCCTGTTGATCATGGGCTACTGTTCATCCAATGCTACTGTTCATCCAGCCTCCGCCGATTGCTGTTAATAGAGCCTCCACGGGGTCTTGTTCATCCACCCCCAACCGGCTGGGGTGCGGCGGCCTCCTCGGGGTCCTCTTCATCCTGCGGTAACAGCCTATTACCACGGGGTCCTGTTCATCCAACCCCCACTGGGAACTGTTCATCCACAGCCAACCAACCCGCTCGACTCACCATGTCTCGACTTGTTCTACGTACCGCGCGCATGGTAGCAACGGTCACTGTTCATCGAAAGGCAACCCAACACCGGCTGGCTACATCTCGCAACGGGGCTCTATCATCTTTAGTAAGCAGCATCAATGATCAATTGCTCGGATTCAGTTAGCAGCAGCAGCGAAGGAATTGCTCCGGTTCAGTCAGCAGCGAATGAATTTCTCGGGTTTAGTTAACAGCCAAGGGATCGATCGCTCGGGTTTAGTAACGTGCAATCGCTCTGGGTTCAGTTAGCCAACGCCTAGCACACACCCGCGTACATGAGAGAAACGCGCCATCCACAGTGCATCGCTCGGCCCTCACCACCCACCATAACCAGGAAATCCGCGATATTTTTCTCTCCCTCACTTCTACCATGATTTTTTCCGTCATGGACAGCCCAAAGAATATCATGTAGCTGCGTTGTCGGTGTACAAAAGTAGGTGACCTTTTGTACCCCTTTACTTGTGCACGGGCAGATGTAGCAACAGCTGCGGCCGGGCTCGGCAAGGCAGAGGAAGCAAAGATACACAGCTACCGAGGCAGCACCCAAGCCAGAAGCATGAAGAGCCTTGCCGGGGCGCCTACATCGCCCCGGCTAGAGCCTTGCCGGGGCAACTTGCCCAACACCAGCAAGACCTCCACCCTTGAGCATGAGAGTTATGACGCCATCAACAAACGTCAAGACCGAGACTCAGGAGCGCCTGCATGGTGACTTGCAGATCTTTGTGGAAACCAAAGGCCGGCAGGCCTGGGTGAGCACAAGAAGCCGAAGACCCTCGGCAAGACCCTTGCCAGGGACACTCGCAACACCCCACCCCGGCAAGATCCTTGCCGGGGAAGCCCACGAGATCCCGGCAAGGGCCTTGCCGGGGGCGTCTACGAAGCCAAAGCCAAGCCCGCACTTACCAAAGCTTCGCTGCCCCGCGCACGTTCTGATGTGGCGACCACCCTACCAACTAGGCACATGCTTGCGTGGCAGCATGCAGCTTCTAAGCCAACCAGCCAAGCACCTGCGTGGTGGCATGCAGATCTTTGTGAAGACCCTGCTACTGCACCAGCTCAGCAGCCAGCCAGCTAGCATGGCGCTGCATGCCTCGTCACCTGGGACGCGCATCGAAGCAATGCGAGGCGGCGATGGACGGGACGGGCCTCTTTACCGTCACCGATAAAGCAATAGGACACATAGGCGGCGCATTAAATGCATTTGTCCTAGGATGTTAGGAGATAAACTTGTACACTACACATACTTTCCATCACCTGTGTGCCACTGTGGCGACCCCTTTGACATATAAAAGGAGGCCCGAGACGCACTGAGGAAGGATTCAGACTTTTTGGACTGGGCATGCACTGAAACTAGTTCAAGAACTCAAGAACACTGAATACACACAAAGCAGGACAGGGGTTTTACGCATCGCTTGCGTCCCGAACCTGGGTAAAAAAACTCCACTGAGTTGATCTCCTAGACCGGCTCATTATGCAGCCCCACGCCCTGCAACCGTAGAAGGGATTCCATCGAGGGATCTCATAGGTGTTGTTCCAGAACCACGACATCTTTCGCACTCCAGGTAGGGCACTGAGGTTGTAGAAATCCGTTTTTAGGCCAACTCATCAACTCCCTCGTCACGATGCCTCCCAAGAAGAAGGCGATCACTGTGATCGGCTCGTGTGGGGCCGAACCACCCGTCCCGGCGTGGGCGGGCGATGGAGCGGTCGCGGATGGTGGCGGAGATGTGACCCACGAGCATCCACGACACTTTGGCAATCGGAGCCAGGCGAGCAGCGTGGTGCGTGCCTAAGACGACGAGCCACGCGCTGCTGGGCCCAGGGTGGTGCCGTGCTGCCAACGGGTGGCACGACGACCTCCTGGATGCCCCAGCCAGTGCCCGCGCTGCGACCTTCCAAGGCCGTGCGTGACGAGCAACACCGTGACGTCGGTGCCCCCGGACACCGCCGCGGGAACAGCCCTTTGCGTCACTCTCAAGACGCACCGGGCCAGCATGCTCACCCAGACACTGGCGGAAATGTCGCGCGACTGCGAGACCATGATAGAGATCCTTCTAACGTGGTTAGAAGTCAGAGCACGTCACGGTCCATGCAGCTTTCGCCGCCATCCAGGCCAGTGGAAGCCTTGGCATGTGTGCAACTACTCCTCGACTTCCCCCAGTAGCGGAGAAGCTCGACGAGTGGAGGTGCACCATTTGAAGCCTCGTCAGCTTCGCCAACAAAGATGAGCCGCGCCCAGTAGGCCCTTCGTGCCGCCGTTCTGTCGAGCGGTGCATGCCGACGGTGGGAGGACCAGGGACGCTGCGACCATGGTGCACTCTCCTCCCCCTCGGCCACGACAACAGCTGCCGGCTCACCGGGCCGACGCCGCGACAATGTTTCTACGGCGTCGTCTGACCGCGTGCCCGCCGTGACCAACGCCAAGTCCTTAAGGAGCGAGCTCAGGAAGACGCTCGGACCACTACGAGGAGCGGCAAGACACGCTCCATCAGTCAGATAGGTGCGCGGGACCCACTGTGGACCACCCAGCGCTGGGGGTGCCGGTGACCTACCTTATGAGGTGGGTTGTCCATCTTTCACCCGTGAGTTGCGGCAGTTCCAGTGGCCCACCCACCGCATGTTCAAGCCTGAGGTTGGAGAAAAATACAATGACAAGACTCACTTGTCGGAGTTCCTCAGCATCTACACCGTCGCAATGCAAGCTGCCAGGGCTCGCGATGATAAGGTGCTTGCCAATTATTTCTCGTTGGCACATAAGCCCAACGTCATGTCCTGGTTGATGCACCTGCCAGTGGATTCCATCTCTTCTAGGTCGGATCTGTGCCACGAGTTTGTTGGCACCTTTACCGGAGGCCACCAAGCTCCTAGCCAGGCGAGTAATTTGCATGTCATCCCCCAGAAGGTTCAGCCGTGTGCAGTACAACATCCCAGATGTTCATCCCGCCGCTTTCATCAGTGCGTTCCATCAGAATGTGCGCAACCGCAAGATGAGTGAGGAGCTGGCGACGAACAAGGTTAAGGATGTAGCCGAGCTATATGTTCTAGCCGACAGGTGCACTTGGGCTGAAGAAGGAAGGAAGTACCCCGGCAAAGATGCCGGTGAGGAAACCGACTCCACAAACGAAGACGCCGTCGCCCCAGCAAGGAAGGGACGACGCCACAACAGGAAGCATAAGGGCAAGACCGTGCTTGCCATCGAGGAATTCGGCGACCCCAGTGCCGCCAAGAAGAATAAGGTTGACGACCTCGGCAAGGAATTTGATGGGTGCACCGCCTGCCGGGCTTTGGCGGCTGCCGACAAGCCAGGAGGCTCCGACAAGCAGTATTGCAAGATCCACTGCACCAAAGGCCATGACCTCCAGAATTGCCGGCAGGTTGAGCTGATTGCAGAGAAGAAAAAAGTTGAACATGAGAGGCACGACAAGGAGAATGGCCGGGATGGTCCTAAAGGGTCCGGCAAGAAGAGTGGCGGTCGGGGAGGCCGCCGCGACAAGGATAATCAACAACAAAGGCCTGCTCGGGGCCGCGACAAGAAGGACGAGGATGATGATCATGATGAGGACAACGAGTCCGGTGAGAACGAGTTCCAGAAAGCTACGGAGGCCATGTGCATCGATGGTGGTGCCTCGTTGCACACCTCTCACTGCCAACTAAAGCAGTGGGCGCGTGAAGTCACTGCAGCGGAGCCATCGTTTGATGCCGAGAGTCCACTGAAGTGGTCTAGCACGCCTATTATTTTTGACACCGAGGATCACCCTGACCGCATAACTGCAGTCGGGTGTTTGCTGTTGTTGGTCTCCCCAATGATACACAACCTCAAGGTGACAAAAATACTAGTTGACGGCAGGGCCAGTCCGAACTTGATCTCGCCCACTATGATCGAAAGGCTACAGATCCCCGATGGAGACCTCGAGGAGACGGGCACATTTCAAGGGGTCAACCCGGGGAGGAGTCAGCCGGAGGGCAAGGTCACGTTACCCGTCACGTTTGGGGGCTTGCTAAACTATCATAAGGAGAAATCATTTTTGATGTAGCCAGCATCCCGTTGCCTTATAATGGGATCCTCGGCCGCCCAGCACTAGCCAAGTTTATGGCGGTATCACATTGCGCTTACAACACGTTGAAGATGTCTGGGCCGATGAGCATCATCACCATCCCCTCCAACAAGAAGGACACTGTTATCTGCACCGACCAACTCTACCGGGAGGCAGTTGCAGCGGCTGCCACCAAGACGCATGTTCCTGTTGCTGAGGCCCGGGGAGGGAAGAAAACAGGAACACCTCTGCCTCTTCCAGCAAGGCCCCTTCCGGCAAGACTTCCGACCCTGGCAAGGGTTCCTACACCTCCTCCGGCAAATGCGCCTCTTTGCAGCGCCGCATTACCGTTGAGGACGTGCAGAAAGTAAGAAGGTGCCCATCAAGAAGGATGGCAGGGGTGGAGCTTTTACCAGAAGCTCCACCCTCGACAGCAAATAGGAAAGCGTGCTCATCGCCTTCCTACGGGCGAATGTCAACGCATTTGCATGGCAAGCATCTGACATCCCCGGTGTTCATTGGGAGGTGATTGAGCACCACCTTGTTGTCTGTCCCCATGCGCAAGCCGTCAAGCAGAAGGTCAGAAAGCAAGCTTTGGAGCAACAAGATTTCATCATCAAAGAAATCAGGAAGTTGGAGGCGGCAGGCTTTGTCAGAGGAGTGCTCCACCCCACATGGTTGGCCAATCTAGTGGTAGTGTGTAAGGCAAATGGGAAGTGGAGGCTGTGTATTGACTACACCGACATCAATAAGGCCTGTCCAATGGATCCTTTCCCTTTACCACGCATTGACCAGATCATGGACTCCACTGCCGGGTGTGACATGTCGTCATTCCTCGACGCCTACTCAGGATACCACCAGATCATCATGATGGAGGAAGATGAAGAGAAAACTGCATTCATCACCCCATGTCATACATACTGTTTCGTATGGATGCCTTTCGGGTTGAAGAGAGCGGGTTCGACATTTGCACGAGCGGTCCAAATTGGTTTTGAGCCCCATCTGCATAGAAATATGGACGCCTATATGGATGACATAGTAGTTTTGAAGAAGGAGGGTCCAATGAAATGGACTCTGAAGGCAGAGGCGGCGCTGCAAGATTTGAAGAGATACCTCTCCTCCACGCCAATACTAGTGGCACCTAAACCGCAAGAGTCGTTGCTGCTATACCTAGCGACAACGAATCAAGTGGATAGCGATGTGCTAGTGGCACAGAGGGAATTTCGGAAGAAGCGGTGGTAGCGGCTGAGCCTTCGGATAATGGGCCGGAGCTCTCCCCGGCAGGGCCTGATGCTGGCAAGGCAGAACCCTCGGCGGAGCCTGGTCCCGGCAAGACGGGGCCCACGCAAGCAGGACAAGTCGAACATAATAAGAAGGTGGTGCAGCACCCGGTTTATTTTGTCAGTTCCTTGTTGCAGGGGGCTAGATCAAGATATTTTGGCATACAGAAGCTACTTTTCGGCCTTCTTATGGCCTCGAGAAAGCTGCGTCACTACTTCCAAGCGCATGAGATCACTGTCATCACCCAAATCCCTTTGCAATGAATCTTGCACAATCCAAATGCCACTGGGAGGATTGTGGAGTGGGCGCTGGAACTATCAAGCTTTGGCCTCAAATTTGAAAGCACTTCAATAATCAAGAGGCGAGCCTTGGCAGAGTTCATAGCTGAATGGACCTCAACGCCAGACGAAGAAGTCAGAGAGACCACCCTTCCCGACAAGGAGATGAGCCGTGATTGGATCATGTACTTTGACAAAGCCTTATCGCTGCAAGGTGGTGGTGCCGACATGCTGCTCGCCGCACCCACTAGAGAGGGCCTCAAGTATGTTGTCTAGATGCACTTTCCCCGGGAAAAGTCAACAAACAACATAGCAGAGTATGATGGATTGCTTGACGGTCTCAGGATCGTGGCAGACCACGGAATCAGGAAGCTCATCATCAGAGGTGATTCGCAGCTCGTCGTCAAGCAAGTCAATAAGGATTACCAGAGACCACTGAGGAAGCTTATGTGGATGAGGTGAGGAAGTTGGAAGAGCGTTTTGACGGTCTGCAACCAGAGCATGTTCCCCAAGCGGAGAACAACATTGCTGATGACTTGTCGAAACGCGCTGCCCTCAAGTTGCATGTGGAACCAGGTACCTTTGTGCTTAAATTGACCCAGCCATCTATTGAGCCATCAGCAGGACAGATCAAGCAAAGGAAGGCATACCCCGACAAGTACTTTCCCGCTGAGCTCCCAGGAGCCGCCGGCAAGGACACTGCCGGGTGCCCCAAGCTTTCCGAAAGGAAGCAACCTACGGCAGGACCCCAATCCCTGGCCGTAGAGGCAGCTGCCTCTGCGGCCGAAGATGAGCCTTTAGTCCTTGCCGTCAAGCCCCAGGCTCCAGCATGGGCGCAGCACACCGTCTATTTCGTCCAAACCGGGGAACTCCCTGAGTAACAGGAAGAAGCAGAGAAAGTAGCCTGTCGGTCCAGCATGTACCAGTTTGTGGATGATGCCCTATACAGAAGGAGACCAAACGAAGTGAAATTAAAGTGCATTCCTCAAGAAGACGGACTGGAGCTGTTGGCAGAGATACATGGAGGCATGTGTGGCTCCCACATTGGTTCAAGAGCCCTTGCCGGCAAAGCATTCCGGCAAGGTTTCTTCTAGCCCGCCGCTCTCTAGGATGCAACTGCACTAGTAACCAAGTGTGAAGCGTGTCAGTTCCATTCAAAGAAGCTTCATCAACCAGCCCAACCTCTTCAGACAATCCCTCTTTCCTGGCCATTTTTGGTCTGGGGGCTCGACATACTGGGGCCCTTCCCCCGTGCTGTCGAGGGCTTTGTGTACTTGTACGTCACGATCAACAAGCTCGCAAAGTGGCCGGAAGTAGAACCAGTGAGAAAGGTGACAGCACAATCGACTGTCAAGTTCTTCAAGGGGCTAGTCTGCCGTTCTGGTGTGCCGAACAGAGTCATCACCGACAACGGCACACAGTTCACGAGCCACAACTTTATGCAGTATATCCGAGACTTCCGCAGCAAGGTTTGTTTTGCTTCTGTCGCTCATCCTAGAAGCAACGGCCAGGCCGAGAGAGCAAACGCAGAGGTATTGTGAGGCCTCAAGACCAGGACTTTTAACAAGCTACACAAGTGCGGAAGGCGCTGGGTTGATGAGTTGCCAAAGGTTCTTTGGTTGATCAGAACGACGCCAAATTGAGCCACTGGCCAGACACCATTTGCCCTGGTATACAGGGCAGAAGCAGTTCTCCCCACGGAACTCATATATGGGTCACCTCGAGTGTCACTTATGATGAGCTTGAGCAAGAGCAGTTGCGCCAAGATAATGCAACACTCCTTGAGGAAGGTCATCTCTAGGTTGCTGTGCGAGCTGCTCGCTACCAGCAAGCCTTGAGCAAGGCGACCTTTTTCTTCGGTGAGTTCAATCCGCCTAGAATTCCAACAAGTTGGCGCTGAAGTTTGAAGGCCCTTATCGGGTAATAAGAGTCACCAGGCCCGATGCAGTCCGCTTGGATACCAAAGATGGAATTCCAGTGAGAAACTCCCGGAACATCGAACATCTTCGTAAGTTTTACCCATAAGGCGTGGTTGCCGAGCCTCCCGGCAGACCACTTTTTGTACAAGCCTTGCTGCTAAGGCATGTAAACCTTTGTACAAAGCCAGGCGCGGACCCTGAGCATTAGATAAATAAATGAAGCGATGGAGCCCTAGAATTTAGCATGTATGCCAGGTCGAGTCTCTCTCTATTAGGATCGATAGTGCTCAGCGGCAGCTGATCCCTAGCATAGGGGTCAAGTGCATGTCTTTTTGTCTCTTCCAGTACCTTCTTGGTTCGCAGGCTGCACAGGCGCTTCTGCAGAGCCATTTGGAGAAAAGAAGGCGGATCGACACCCCCGACCCCAGAAACCTGAGGTTGCCGGGGGCTGCAATGTTAGATAAGTTTTCTCTCCCCTGCTATGTGTTTCCACATGAAGCTTGAACGTACGAAACTTCGTTCATTCTAGTGCCACCGTGCTCCCTCGTTCCTAAGCTCGCAATCCCTTTCACGCCAGAATCTGGTTGTAGTTGATGTGGAAGGGAAGCAAGCGAAGGGCCCGCTCCTGCTTTACCCCTACTCCCACCAAGGGTGTGGGGATGGCCGTCGTATAACGCGGGGGACGGCAAGGTTTGTTGCTGGGCGACATTGTTTGTTTAAAATAACAAGGACTCACTCCTTAGTGTGGGCCTCGCTCACACACAAAATAACATGGCAAACAACCTTTTTCATTAATACATTGTCGAACAAGACCAATTCATAAGGAATGTAAACATGAGCAAGGGGTTACAAAGTCTCAATTCAACAAGTGCCCGCAGGCTTAAGAAAAAAAGAGAGATAAGATGCCCGTAATCCCTTTCTTGTCCCTCTCCTTAGGAAGCAGATCGGGATAACAGGAGGGTAATAGGAGTGCCTAGGCGAGGTACAAGCAATAGAAGACACCAAGAGAACGTCTCAGCGGCTGCTCAGAGTGGTTGCCGGTGATGACGGTGCCGGGGAAGAAGCCGGAAGATGAGGCAGCGGGCCGGCAATACGAGACTAAGGCATCGATGCCATCGTACTCTGATTTGATGGCCCGCCAGCCATCTTCCTCGTCTTCTCTAGCCTTCTAGCACCGGCCGCTAGAAGCGACGGCCCCGAGAAGTTCAAGGAGCTGGCTCGAGGAGCCGCCGCCAAGAACTACCCTCCCCCTCAGCAAATCACTCTGCTGGGGAGAAGACCAAGTGCAGTTAGTGCTGCTACCGGCATTTCCTATGGACGGGGCGTCACACGTCTAGTCGGACCTGTCCCCATCATCCTCCCCCCGGTCCCCTCCTCGTCGCTGTCGCTTGAGGAGGAGCTCTCGTCATTGATCGAGCTCTCCATGCAGCACCCTAACTAGTGTCCAGAGCGCCCAAAGACCTTGACAGAGAGTAGGTCGCTCTCCACTAATTTGAAGAGGAGAACGTGCCCCTTCATCAAGAAGTGGGCGCGTGCGAAGGTTTTCCGACCACGACGAAGGAGCATTACATGAGGGGCGGGGAACCTTGTGTTCACCCACATGTCCCCATTGCAACACCCCTTCATGTGAAGCCTCAGCCTTGGCGGTTGGTCGACCTCCAGAACCCTAGCGAACGCCTCAGGAAGGCGAAGGCGGTTATGCGGCGGCTCACACAACTCCAGGATGAACTCCAGTGCCGTGTCCGCGACATGGCCGCTCGACGAAGCAGGAGGAGATGGTGGCGGGGATGGTGATGGTGACGACGCGGGCGTCCCCCTTCCGCGCCCACCTCTGCCTCGACCGCCTCGCCGACCGAGGCCCCGTTCGGCGCCCCCGCCTCGAGCATGGCCTTCACCTTGGGCGTCGGGCTCTTCCTTAACTATTGCGGCTATCTGGCGGGAGGAGGTCCTAGTCGCCTCCACAGAAGGACGACTGCGACCACGCTGTCTCGGCATGGCAGTGGGTGGAGAATGGGGATGAAGGGGAGGCATGATAGGATACCTCTCCTCCTCCTCCTCCTCCTGACTTCCCTCTTTATACCCAAGCAGGAAGGCTGGAGACCGGCTCTACGCCTCCGAAGAGCCTTTTCATATCCGGCTCATTAACTTGGCAACGAGCGAGGTCATCGACCCCCCTCCTCGTGCCAATCAAAGGCGCATGGGTATCGGCCATGGCGCGCCTTCCCTTATCCCGCACATCCGTCACCTACCCCGTGCCATGCATGCGGCATACGTGGCGAAAAAGGAGGGCGTGGTGGGAAACGTGGAACGGCGGTCCCAAGGTTAAGGGAGGCGAGGAGAGTAAAAGAGCAGTGGCCCTACGGTTTCCCCTTTTCTTATGGGGAAGACGCGGGCCGCCTCTTTACTACACCGCGGGATGACGCAAGCATTCTACGGTCATTCCCCGCACGACCCCCACGTCAGGAACTCAATGCGGGTCGTGGGGAAGCGCAACTGGCGAAGGAGTTACCACGGTAAGAACTCTGCCACGCGTGCCCGTGTATCATTCTGGGCCTGGCCCAACAACGCTCCGCTCTTATGTATGGCCCTGGCCCAGGGGTTCCTGTCGGTGCAAAAAAGTAGGGGCCCTTATGTACCCCTTTACTTGTGCACGGGCAGTCGTAGCCACACCTGAGGCTAGGCTCGGCAGGGCAGAGGAAGCAAAGATACAAAGCTGTCGAGGCTGCACCCAAGCTAGAAGCATAAAGAGCAAATGGACAAGATGGGCTTCCCTTGGCAAGAGCCTTGCCGGGGCAGCCTACATGGCCATGGCAAGAGCCTTGCCACGGAAACTTGCCCAACATCAGCAAGACCGCCACCCTTGACCCCGAGAGTTATGACGCAATCAACAAGCGTCAAGACCGAGGCTCGGGAGCGCCTGCATGGTGGCATGTAGATCTTTGTGGAAACCAAAGGCCTGCAGGCCTAGGTGAGCACCAGAAGTCAAAGACCCGGGCAAGACGCTTGTCGGGGACGCTCGCAACCCCGCCCTGGCAAGATCCTTGCGGGGACGCCCACGAGATCCCAGCAAGGGCCTTTCCAGGGGCGTCTACAAAGCCAAAGCCAGGGACGTGGCAACCAGCCTACCAACTAGGCACATGCTTGCATGGCAGCATGTAGCTTCTAAGCGAACCAGCCAAGCACCTACGTGGTGGCATGCAGATCTTCGTGAAGACCCTACCACTGCACGAGCTCAGTAGTCAGCCAGCCAGCATGGCGATGCATGCCTTATCACCTGGGACGCACGTCGAAGCAAGGCGAGGTGGCCATGGACGGGATGGGCCTCTTTACCATCCCCGATAAAGCAAGATGACACATAGGCGGCGCATTAAATGCGTTTGTCCTAGGATGTGAGGAGATAAACTGGTACACTGTACATACTTTCCACCTCATGTGTGCCAATGTGGCGACCCCTTTGACATATAAAAGGAGGCCTGAGGCGCACTGAGGAAGGATTCAGAGTTTTCGGACTGGGCATGCACCGCAGCTAGTTCAAGAACTCAAGAACACTGAATACACACAAAGCAGGACTAGGGTTTAACGCATTGCTTGCGGCCCGAACCTGGGTAAAAAACTCCACCGAGTTGATCTTCTAGACCGGCTCTTTGTGCAGCCCCACGCCCCGCAACCGTAGAAGGGATTCCGTCGAGGGATCCCATAGGTGTCATTCTAGAACCCCGCCATGCGTCTCCAGCCCACCCAAGACGAAAAGCCCAATTTTTGTCATGATTTTTTCATAGAAGTAGGAGCCCATCACATCTATGATGATACCGGGTTTTGTCACAATCATCATCATAGAAGTGTCATAAGGATGACAGAAAAAATTTCGTTCGGCCCAAAATGTCACGGTTTTGTCACAATTATCGAGCGTAAAACTACACGTGGCCTTGGCCCACATACTGGTCCTGGCGATAACCACGATCTTCACGCTGCAGAGTCAATCTTGGGTTGTGTGCTGACTGAACGGTGTCCACCACGACGAACCTACTGTGGATCCTATTGCGCGACTGGGAAACATCAGAGTTCTATTCTCCGACCGCCCTGATCAGTGCCCGAATAAGCTGCAGGCCTCTACCAGCCTCGGAACGGGACGGCTGGATTGAATCTGCAATATGCGCACCCGCTGCAAAATTTTCAATCGGTGTATGGTGTACCTGACACTCTTCCCAAGGTCTAGTTGGGAACAACTACCGCTGCCATCGATTGGAACTTCGGAGTTACCTGTGGGTGCGGTCGCCGAGTGACTGCTAAAGATTCTCCAGGTGCACACACTCAACCAGAGAGCCAACACGCACAACCTCCAAGGCCCGAGCCTCGGTCATCTCCCCAACGATGGGGATATGGAGAGCTTGATCGTTCCTGCGCTGCATCTCTTCTCTCAGCTCTGCAGTGAGCGCTTGGGAATAGTATTCATAGTTGCCGCGCGACAGAACACCACTATCGCCTCTGCCACAGGGGAAACTTGGTGGGCTGCGCTGGGGACCAACAATGAGAACTTCCGCCACATGATCCTTGCTTTCGCACTCAGAAAGAGTACCCGAGTGACCGGTCGATAGATCGAACAAACCAGAAAGTGACTCATCAGGCTCGATTGCCGCGATCTGGGGAGTGGCTGATTGGCGGGCCACTGCATGCTTCACCCATCGCTGGAACGGTGAGCGGCCGGATCACTTGTGAAGGCGAGCAATGGTGAGGGAAGAGGCGAGCAGGGTCGACCGATATTGGGTCGATGGCTACCGCAGGAGGACGACGCAAACACTCACGTGAAAGTGTGCCGCCCTACGGGCGGGGAGCGCCTTGACGTCAAGGGGGGCTTCTTGGATCCAAGCTGAATCATTGGCAATGAAGGTGAGTGCACCGAGATGGAACTCGTGACCCAAGGACAATCCACCGCTATAAACCATGTTGTCGAAGATCAAAGGTTGCAACCTCACCGGAAGTCGCTTAGCCGCCTGCCCCATGATGGACGCCAACTGTTGTGGGAACGGATCAGATAGTAGAGATGGGGGGTACGTAAGAGGATGCAGTTCCTAGCTACAGCGAGGTTGTACACTCGGATTTACGAGTTCATGCCCCTCTTGGAGGAGGTAACAACCCTACGTCTTAGTGCCATGGAGGCTTTGTTGATAGGAGTGTCGAGTTGCGGGAGGTGTGAACCCTTGTGCAAGAGGGGAGGGGTAGCTTATATAGAGTACGCCGACCCCTCATAGCCCTCAATTACACAGGGATTCAATGAGAGAATAAAGTCACTTACATTACTGGTAACCCTCTCGTTTAATGATCTTTAAGGTGATGGACTGAATGTATGACCGTTGCCATCCAAGGGTGGCTCTTATTCTTCTTTCTTTCGAGTGGATTCTTGTCTTCCGAGTGAATGACGTTGGTCGAGTGGAATTGGGTTATCCGAGTGAATCTTGTGTCGAGTGGTTTGCACTCTGAGATGATTCCGGTCGGTATCTTGTTTATACCTTCGTAGGTCATGGCCTCTTTTGTAATGTCCTTGCGTAGGGTATATAGGTCATGCCTAGGACCCTACCCTAGGTACATGTCCTCGTCAGTTTCGACAAAGGGTCTCTGATTGGACTGTCTCATTTGGACCAACCCGCAGTAGTGTATTGCTACTGTTACAACTGCTACAAAACGGTTACTATTGTTACTGTTACCACTACTATCAAACAATCATATTATTGTGCTACTGATCACTTTGCTACAGATGTTTAATCTACAGATGTGGTTGAATTGACAACTCAACTGCTAATACTTAGAAATATTCTTTGGCTCCCCATGTGTCGAATTTATAAATTTGGGTTGAATATCTACCCTCGAAAACGGTTGTGATCCCCTATACTTGTGGGTTATCAGATTCACTTAGATTATTTTGAGAGTTAGTACAATTTTGAAGAAATACTCTCAAACTTCACTTAGATTATTTTGAGAGTTAGATTTTTTTGAAGAGATATCCTCTCATGCTTCACTTATATTATTTTGAGAGATGGAAATTTTGAAGAAATATTTATGCTCTCGTGCTTCACTTAAATTAGTTTGAGTGCTTGTTATTAGTAATGGTAATTTGCTTAAGATATGAAATTGGTCCCAAAGTGATAGATATTCAATAGGGATATAATAAAAACTTTCATGAAGATCATTGGATATTAAAACTTGATTCATTGCAATAGTTTTGCATTATGGAGATAATAATATGTGAGTCATGTTGGGGAGTAATTATGCTTTAGTAAGAATATTAGTGTTATGGTTTGTGATTCCCTATGAAAGCACGAATGTCAATAGTTATGCAATGAAGTTACATTCTACTTGTGGTGCATTATTCAGTGTTAGTTATGTTCAATGCTCGTTTATGATCATTTTTGTTTTTTGGTTGGTTTCTTCTCAATCTATTTGCTAGCCTCCATTTGTACTAAGTGGGAATACTGCTTGTGCATCCAAATCCTAAACCAAATTGGGCCAAATGAGTCCACCCTACCTACCTATATGTGGTATTTCCATGTAGTTCCAAGTAAATTTATATGTGCAAACTCTAATTTTCAAAATGAATTTCCTTTTTGTGTTCCTATATCGCTCATGAAGCGGCAGGGGGTGGCCAATATTTTCCATACTAGGTATGTTATTCCCAAGATGAGTGTTTATCCACCTGTCATTGCATGAGAGTGTGGCGAGCAATAGGGATGCCTAGTCTCGAAATGGAAAAATATGTTGTTTATAATAAATTCCTTGGAAAGTGTTGGTATGGAAGGCACCCGTGGATACTACTAGCCATGGATTGTGAAAGTATGGTGGAACAGGAAATAAAATTTATTTTATGTTTGGGAATCGCCTATGATTTACCTAGCACGGAAGATATTGGGAGTTCTCAGTCGTTTTCATTGACAGGAAAAGCATGCTTCTCAAAACAATTTTATCTCTCAATTTAAGCTATGAGCTCTGACACCTCTACAAATCTCTGCTTCGCTCTGCGAAGGGCCTATCTATTTACTTTTATGCAATTTTTATTTTATTGAGTCTCCATCTTCTCTTATAAAGAACCAACTAGGGAACACCATTTTCATACTTTTGCATTGGATGTAGCTAGTATTTGAGTGTGTTTCATGAATAGATCAATGATTGAGCATAATGGGCTAGGGATAACTTTCTTTAGCGTTGGAATTTTGAAAGACATGGTTGCTTGTTGATATGCTTGAGTATTGATGTCTTCATGTCAAATTACAGGCTATTGCTTTGTATCGCTTAAAGTCCAAACATCCATGCTACAAAAGAAAAGAATATGTGATCAACATGATAGGTAGAATTCCACATCAAAAAAATTCTTTTTATCATTTATCTACTCGAGGACGAGCAAGAATTAAGCTTGGGGATGCTTGATACTTCAGAGAATATCAATACCAACCGTAGTTCAATTGCCACAGAACTTTTTGGAGATTTTTTTCTGGTGATATAAGACCCTAGAAGCTTCTAGAGCACACGAGAGGAGGCCCGCGGGGCCCACTAGACACCAGGACACGCCAGGGGCCTCTGGCGCGTCCTGATGGGTAGTGGGGCCCACAAGAAGCTTCTTGACCTAACTCCGCCTCTATAAATACTCTAAAATCCCCAAACCCTAGGGGAGTTAACGAAATACTTTTTCGGTAGCCGCAAGTTCTAGAACCACGAGATCCAATCTAGAGGCCTTTTTCGGCACTTTGCCGAAGGGGGCAACAATCACGGAGGGGTTCTTCATCATCCTTGCTGCCCCTATGATGATGCGTGAGTAGTTTACCACATACCTACGACTCCGTAGTTAGTAGCTAGATGGCTTCTTCTCTCTTTTCGATCTTCAATACAATTTTCTCCTCAAAGATCGTGGAGATCTAGTTGATGTAATGACTTTTTTGGCGATGTGTTTGTTGGGATCCGATGAATTGTGAGTTTATGGTCAGATCTATCCATGAATGTTATTTGAGTCTTCTTTGAACTCTTTTATGAATGATTGTTATAGCTTCGTATTTCTTCCTCGATTTATTGGTTTGGTTTGGACAACTAGATTGATTTATCTTGCCATGGGAAGAGGTGCTTTGTGATGGGTTCGATCTTGCGGTGCTCAATCTTAGTGACAAAATGAGACATGACACGCATGTATCGTTGCTACTAAGGGTAACAAGATGGGGTTTATTCATACGTGAGTTTATCTTGTCAGAATACAACTCTGGTTCGTCCTTTTATTGAGGGACACGACTATTCAAATAGACAAACATCCCGGCAGGGGTGCACCACATTACCGAACACGCTCGATCCCTCTGGCCGAGCACACTTTCCTGAGTCATATCCGGCCTTGGAAGATCGACATGTCACATCCCTACCTAGGCACAACAGAGAGGTTAGCACGCTGGTCTAAATCCTATGAGCGCAGGGGCCTGGGCCCATCGCCCATTGCACACATGCAAGTTGCTTACGCGGCAGGTAAGCAGACCTAGCCTTCCTAATACAAGAGAAGGCGTTCCAGTCCAATCGAGTGCGCCCCGCTCAGTCGCTGACGTCAAGAAGGCTTTGGCTGATAGCACGACGTCGAGTGCCCATAACTGTTCCCGCGTAGTTGGTTAGTGCGTATAGGCCAGTGGCCAGACTCAGATCAAATATCCAGATCTCATTAAACTTGTTATTAGAAGTATCTGCGGACGCCTACCAGGGACCTGGCCCACCTATCTGCTAGGTGTTCGCAACCTTCCCTGTCGCTTCGCCAAAAATTAACCATTAGGGGGCTGTCGGGAACCCAGGCCCATCACTACCTGGATGGAACCACCTGCCCCTTCAGACCCATCTCCGAACAGTAACATAAGTATGTAAAGTATATAGTATATGTACCCGTGATCACCTCCCGAAGTGATCACGGCCCAGTAGTATAGCATGACTGACAGACTAGCATTCTATACTAAGCATTTAGGATTGGAGGTAAAGGTAACAACAGAAATAACAAGGACAGGCTATGCAGCAGAAGAGGTTCATCTGAAAGCAGTAATAGCTACACTACTCTAATGCATGTAGTTGAGGGAAAGAGTAGACGATATCGGGATGAACAAGGGTGGGGGTTTGCCTGGAAAGAACGAGGGGTCGTCGTCGATGTAGTCGATGATATGGGTATCGGCAGCTATCTCGGGGTCTACCGGGAAGAAGTAACGGAGGGGGAACACAATAAATAACAGAGCAATCAAAGCATTAGAAAGCATAACATGGCAGTACATGGTGCTAGGGGTGACCTCACGCGTTACTAGGCTATATTGGCGAAGGGGGGAAACATTCGGATTTGTCTCGTCGTTCTGATCAACTTTCATGTACAAAGTATTTTCATCCGAGTTACAGATATTTTTCTATGATTTTTCAAAGTTTAAAATAATTTCTGAAATTTACTGGATTTATTTTAATTTCAAATAGCTTTCTGCGTCAGCATAACATCATTAGTCAACACAGTCTGTTGACTAGTCAAACAAGGCAGTGGGGCCCATCTGTCATTGACACATTGACCTAAATTATATTTTTCATAGAATAAATAAGGGGAGGGGCCCAGTGCCATTGTTATATTAGTGTAATTACTTTAGTTGATTGAATTAATTAATGTAATCATTAATTAATTAATTATTTTATTTATTTTTACTCTTTTTTGGAGCAGTGGCGGGCTAACGGGTCTGGGTTAGCAGTGTTAGCACCCTAACCCGTTAGGGATGGGCTGGCCCAAATTAGGAGGCACAGCCGGCCTCTTGGAGGGTGTCGGTGTCCAAACCAGCAGATCTCGGGTAGGGGGTCCCGAACTGTGCGTCTAAGGATCGATGGTAACAGGAGATAGGGGACATGATCTTTTACCCTGGTTTGAGCCCTCGTAATGGAGGTAATACCCTACGTCCTGCTTGATTGACTTTGATGAGTATATGGTTTACAAGAGTTGATCTACCACGAGATCATAATGGCTAAACCCTAATTGTCTAGCCTGTATGATTATGATTGTGATTGCCTCTACGGACTAAACCCTCCAGTTTATATAGACATCGGAGGGGGCTAGGTTTGTACAAAGTCGGTTTACAGAGAAAGGGATACTCATATCCGCATGCCAAACTTGCCTTCCACGAAAAGGAGAGTCCCATCCAGACACGAGGGAAAGTCTTATAACTTGTATCTTCACGGCCCATTAGTCCGGCCCACGTTGCATAGCCCGAACGCCCAAGGACCCTGTAATTAATCCACGACTCCCTCAGTAGCCCCGAACCAGTCTTCAATGATGATGTGTCTGGCGCGCAAATTGTCTTCGGCATTGCAAGGCGGGTTCCTCCTCCATAGATCTCCAGGCATCTAAACCAAAGACTGTATTCAGATCTACATCTTCGGTCTTTGGTCTTCAGCTTTACATTAAATGTTATATCTTTCGGCTTCTGCTCCATCGCCGCTCTAGCTCCCACGTGTCAGAAAAATACGAAGGGTCCAAGCATTTTTACCCATAACACACGGGCCGTGTAAGGAAGGCGTCTATTTTAAGGAGATTGAATCTGAGATGTCGTTCCACACGAGGCAGAAAATCCTTAGAGCTTGTCACAAGAAACCACACAAACATGGCCAGTGCTCCCAGTTCTTCTTCCTGCCCCCATGGTCTGGAAAAAGACGATTGGGAGAGATGTTCTGTATCCCACGCCAAGCTGATGAAGCTCCAGATGCAAGGATATCTCCCCCCATGCGGATATAGTCCCTGTTCGGGCAGGATTAACCTCCTTTACTGGTGAAGCCCTGGCGGAAAATTTCCCTAAACCTTCAGAAGGGGAGCGAGTGTGATATGTCTCCTTTTTATTAAGAGGTGTTGGTTTTCCAATCCATGCTTTCCGCCAAGGTCTCCTGGAGTACCATGGCCTCCAACTGCACAACCTCATGCCAGGGTCCTTTCTGAACATCGCGGGTTTCATCGCTCTTTGCGAGCTATTCCTAGGCTGTGAGGCCCATTTTGAATTATGGAGGAAGCTTTTCTGCCTCGTCCCTCACTCCCAAAAGGGATCCATATTCGAGGTGGGCGGCGCCAAAGTGTGGCGTATACCCGGATAGGATACCTATCCGGCACTCCAAAGAAGGCATCTGAAGAGAGGCCCTCGAAGTGGTTCTATATTGAAGACGTCATTCTTTCGGACCCAATCTGACGTGGCCTACCTGAATTTTCCAAAGCTCATTAAAGAAACACCACAGCTGGCGCCCCCCGAGCCTCGTCGAGGAAGACAATGCGAAAGTTAAGAAGTTAATGGACAAGATAAAGGTAGTTGCCCAGTTAGGACTTTCCATAATTGAAGTCATGGTGATTTCGATAATGCATAGTGTCCAACCGCTCCAATCCAGGGACTCCCCATGTGGAAGTACAATGGGGTGGATGATACATCCCGCTACGGCACAATTGTGCAGATAACTTCACCACCCTGGCCCCATGTTGGCTGATCTTTAAAAAGGGAAGAAAGAAGAATTCACTCGCCTCAGGTGCCGAGATGTCCTTTCCATGTACAACCCCCCTAGATGGGTAAGCTTTCAATCCAACACCACGCTTAATCTTCTTCCTGAGTCATAATTAGTCGATCATAACCCGACCATTTTTTACCAGGAATGGAGAAAATCTACTATGGGGATCTATAGCCCCGCTCCGCAGCCGGAGGACCATAATCGGGACCTGCATCCCGGATTCAAGGAGGATCCGGATATATCCGTGGAGCTCAAGGAGGGGGTCTTCTATGAGGTGAGCTATGACGGCACAGAAGTGGCCATCAAAGCCGATTACCCCGGCCTCCTTCCGTCTTCCCATGTAGATTCCCAGGGAGCATCTCCTCCAAAAGAGTCTTCCTATTGTGCTTCACCCACTACACTATCTCGTACTTCAAAGGGGCAGCGTTTGTCTCGCCATGCCGCACTGGGATCGTCCCTTGAAAAGGGGACGCCGAAAGAAGGCGGACCTTCGAAAAGAAAGGCGAACGTCGATTGTTCCAAGCTTCATCCCTCATCAAAAAGGTACGACCTTTGATACGCCTTGCAGCAAGCGTACCAAACTGTGACGCTTTTCTCCTCCCTCATATTTCAGGAAGAGCACTCACAAGACGATATCCGGGGACCTCGCCGGATACACGTCTGTAAATCCAACCCTGGACCCTGCCTCTAGGGCTGGAGTTGATACGGGTGCCATGCCGGACTATCCTCTCTCCGATGATTTGGACACTGTATCCATCACCAACTCCGAGGAGGAGAGTGCCATGAACCATCGACGCCGAAGGGCCTCCATGCACGATCCTACCTTTACTGAAGAGGCATTTAATGCCTTTAGTTCGGCGAACGCATACACCCGAGCTGCTCGACATGGGCTTGCTGGGGCCACTCGAAAGCTTTCAAAGGATATGTGGGTAAGATCATTTCGTGTAGATTTAATGGCCATATACCAGTAGCCCCTGAGACTTGAAAGCAGTTGAAGCAACTGATTTTAAGGATCTATGTGTAATCAGATACTCTCGGAGAAGAACAGCGTGCTATCTCGGGAGCTGGAGCAGTTTCGGACGCAGCTGACTGCTGGTACTGCCGAACTAGAGAAGTCCAAGGAGGCACTGGTTGGTAATGTTCCCTTCTGCCCGGAAAAATAATAATGTGCCAGTCATGTTTATGCAAATGAACACTATTGCGTTTTACAATGGCAGGATCGGTGGTACAACTGGGAGAGAAACTAAAGGTCGCGCATGTGGACAAAGAACATGCTGAAAGGCAAGAGGCCGCTGGTCAGCGTGTACTGACATGGACCAGGGATGAGAAGAACAAGCTGGAGGACGCAAACACCTAGCTCGGCGAAGAGCTGAAAGATGTGTGAGCCTAGTTAGCAGACGCCTTGAAGGAGAACAAAAAGCTGAGAGGTGGCATATTTAGTATGTCATATAACTTATTGTCGTATAGTTCATTGATGCGAATCCTAACAAGTTTTATGTCTGTAGGTGTGTTGACTAGGCGGCCCGAACAAGAGGTGTCTGAATTTCAAGGCGTCCTGCTACAAGAGCTGTCAAAGGTGCATGAGTGAGCACGAAAGGTGATGAGAAGCATTGTTAAGGCTTTATGGCCAGCCGATTCTCCTCCAGGAAGTATGGAGGACCTTGTGAATTTATTCAAGGGAGCTCGGCGCCGTTTTGGGCTATGGAAGATATCGGCATGCCAAGAAGGTGCTCGGGAAGCCCGGGCCATGGTGAAAAGACGGTACACCGGTCTTGATCCCAATCATATGGCCCGGGTCAGACCTTGAGGATCCAACGGACAGGAAATTCCAGTCAGCCTCATGTACGACCAAGTGAATGTAGCCGCCAAGTTCTCCCAACAAGATTGTAAACTAGACAGCCTACTAGAGGGTCTAGAGAAAGAAGAAGTTTTCGACTCTAAGTAACAATGTACTTTTGTCAAAAAACTTATATGTAGCCTAATTTGTAAAACAATTGCCATGGCAGACTATCTGCTTCGACCTTCGAAAATCCGAGGTTAGGAGTGTTTCTGAATACTATACCATAGGTAAACACCAAAGTATGTTCGGAAACCAGGCAGTCTAGTCATCATTGCTTGAACATACAAGTTGTATTCGGGGAGTTATGTTATATTACATTTGATTGTAAGAAACATATTTCATAGAAAATAGTTCCATTAAGGGTTCCTTTCCCTGGGCTAGTATGCGGTTATTTGTGCATACCGAGGCTGTGATGCTAAGAAATCATAGTACGTGTTTATACTCTGGGGCTTTGTAGTGCCGCGAGGGCAGTTCGTCTTTTACTCACCGACCAATCATTCCCTTAAGAACGCTAGATTTCAGCTTCACCCGTCTGAGGTACATGTCCAGATTACCCAGCTGTAACAATCGCAGAGGTGCTCCCTTTATGCCGTAGCCGAACAAACGGGAACGTAGGGCATAAGCACAGGATCCAGGCAACCTAGATTGGCAAAAACTTAAGTCATAAAGGTGCATATAATGGTGAAGAAAAGACATATATGGATAGATGACACAAATATATGGTGAGCTTGATGCTCGAAAAATAATAACAAGAATAAGCTTCTTGTGAAAAGAAGCCCCCAGGTATTGTGGTGTAAGTACATTTGAGGATGTCTACCCTTCAGGTGTACGGTTTATCCGAACATGAACTTAGAAGTCGTATAGAAACGAGGCAAAAAAGGGAAAAACTATAAAAAGGAGAAAAGACAGAACGAGAAAAAATGGGGTATGTGCGGACTTAGGCATAGAATCTTTGGAGCCTTGCGACGTTCCATGGGTTTGGCTCCAAGCGATTGTCTAAAGTGTTGCAAAGACGATAGGCTCCTCCAGTGAAAACTTCATCTATAATGAAGGGACCCTCCCATTTGGGCTTGAGCTTGTCCTATTTCTTTTATGGTAGGTGTAAAACTAGTTAACCGACATTGTAGGTCTGTGCCCGTACTTCTTGGCTTTGGAATCGCCGAGCCTGCTGTTGCTAGAATGTGGAACGGGCTTTCACGACATCGCGCTCCTCCTCCAGGCCATCCAGGTCATCCTGCCGATCGAGCGCGGCTTCCCTCTCTTCATACATGCACACTCGAGGTGAGTCATGAATAATGTCGCAAGGCAAGGGTGCCTCTGCACCATACACCATGAAAAAGGGTTTATATCTGGTCGTGCGATTGGGCATGGTCCGCAGCCCCCAGAGTATGGAATCAAGTTCCTCGGCCCATTGTTTGTCTAATTCTTGCAGAGATCGCACTAGTCTGGGTTTGATGTCGCTCATTATCATGTCGTTAGCCCATTTGACCTGACCGTTTGTCTAAGGGTGGTATACGGAGGCGTAATCAAGCTTGATGCCCAAGTTGGCGCACCAAGTTTTCACCTCATGGACTGTAAAGTTAGAGCCGTTGTCAGTAATAATATTGTTGGGGACAACGTAGTGTTGTACGACGCCAGATATCAAGTCTATCACCGGTCCCACTTCAGCCGTTTTAACCGGTTTAGCTTCTATCCACTTAGTGAACTTGTCGGCCATTACCAACAAGTATTTCTTCTTATGGCGTCCCCCTTTAAGAGGTCTGACCATATCGAGCCCCCAGACAGCAAAGGGCCAAGTACTGGGGATTGTTCGGAGGGCGGTAGGCGGCATGTGGCTTTGGTTAGCGAAACGCTGGCATCAAACGCAACGCTTCATGAGGTCTTGTGCATCTGCCCGGGCTGTGGGCCACAAGAAACCCATGCAGAAGGCTTTACTTACAAGGGCCCGGGCTGCGGCATGATGGCCGCCAAGACCAGCGTGTATTTTAGCCAAGAGCTGTCATCCCTCATCTTCAGAGATACATCGTTGAAGGACCCCGGTAGTACTTTTCTTGTATAGTTATCCTTCATGAACTTTGTAGGCTTTCGAATGTCGAATGATGTTACATGCCTCAATCTGATCCTCAGGGAGCTCATTCCTAGTGAGATAGACAAGGAAAGGCTCGTGTAACACCCCAGATGTAATTTACCTAATATGTACTCCAACTCTTGCCGTTTCCGGCGCTTAGTTATTTTATTTCCTCGGCTTCAGGTTTTTGTCTTAGTGTGTTGTTGTCATTGTCATGCATCTCATATCATGTCATCATGTGCATTGCATTTGCATACGTGTTCGTCTCATGCATCCGAGCATTTTCCACGTTGTCCGTTTTGCATTCCGGCGCCCCTATCTCCTCCGGTGGTCCTTTCTAGCTCTTTTCGTGTGTGGGGGTTAAACATTTCCGGATTGGACCGAGACTTGCCAAGCGGCCTTGGTTTACTACCGGTAGACCGCCCATCAAGTTTTGTGCCATTTGGACTTCGTTTGATACTCCAACGGTTAACCGAGGGACCGAGAAGGCCTCGTGTGTGTTGCAGCCCAACACTCTTCCATTTTGGCCCAAAACCCACCAAAACTCTCTCCATCATATAGAGCGTTCGATCACGATCGCGTGGCCGAAAACCGCATCTCATTTGGACTCTCCTAGCTCCCTCTATGCATATATAAAGATCCCTTCCCCGAAATCCCGGGTCTTCTCCCCCCGAAACCCTAAACTCCGCGCTCCGCCGACCGGACATGTCCGTTTCCGGCCGGACGAAGCCACCGCCGCCGTCCGCACCAACCGGCGCCTGACACCTGTCCCGCGGGTCCCCAGTTCGCCGCCGTCCCACCCGGGCCCAAGGTCGGCCCTCTCCTCCCGCGACCGAGCCCGAGCCGCAGCGCCCCGCTCGCCACCTCCTTCTCCAACTCCGGCGGCTGAGCCACCGCGCCGCACCGCGCTCCTCGCCGGCGTCCGCCGCGCTCCTCGCCGGCGTCCGCCGCGCTCCTTGCCGGCCGGCCCGTGCCTCCTCCGCCATGCCTCCCCCGCCGCCAGTCCGGCTCCCTGCCGGCCGGATCCGGTGAGATCCGCCCCGGGAGCGCCTCACTGCCTCCTCCACGCCGAACTCCGGCGACTCCGAGCTCCGTCTGGCAAACTTAGTTTTGCGTGCGCCCAAATCTGGATTCGGTTGGTACAGTAAACCCAGGTTGACCCCGTTTTTCCCCTAAGTCTGCATATTATTTTGCATTATTACTCGTGCCGTAACTCCGCATCCGTAGCTCCGTTTTGGGCGTGTAGCATATCAACATGTTCGCCCCTGAGAGTACATCATTTCATCTCATTGCATCATTTTCATTTGAGCTCATATTGATGCCCTAACTGCTGTTGGAAGAGAGCTATTTGAGATAATTGTCAGATCTGCTGCATCAATTAGCTATTTGTCTTTTTTGCCATGGTTATTGTGTGCATGATATGCTCCTGATTTCTACATGTGTTTTGTTATATGCTTTCCCATCTTTACAGAGGTGCTTACCATGTATTTTTGTGATATGTGTGGTGACTAGCACAAGCTTGCAAAGTAGTGCATTCGTTAAGGCTGATTTCAGGGACTTAGAATTTCTCTAAGTCCTTGATCTATTTTTATCAATATGCCATATGTTCATGTTGTTTCCTAGTGATCCGTGCCTCTTTTGAGGATGATCAGTAAGGATGATTTGTTAAAATTGTGGTTGTCTATCCATCCTTGTATTTGTTTGCAATTATGGAGCACCCTAGCTTGAGTCAAACGAGCTCTACTTTTTCTATTTCGTGTATCCTGGCAGATTGTCTACTTGGTAGCGATTTTGCCGAGGATGTTGTTGTTGATCCGTGCATGCTATGTTGTTGTTCTTGCCATGGATAGCTTATATGATATGTATTCTTGATGGGTGTATGCTTAGTTTGTCATGCCTTGTTCTGTAGTGAGTGCATCGAGCTCGTGAACATGCCTACTCATTAACATATTTGCATGCTCCAGTTTTTCTGTAAGTCTGTAACCTGATTATGTTTTTGCCATGTTCACATGCTTGCAATTGTATTTTCTGATCCCTTTTGGCTCAAGGTCACTAAGGGACTTTTGTTAAGCTCTTTGAGTAGCTTCATTTCATGCCTTGATTTGCCATGTTAAGTTGCTGTAGCATATAGTTTTCATTCTCCAAAGTGTGCTACCTGATCTGAAATTCCAGACATGTGTTAATTTCACTAAGTCTGAAATCTGTTTACCATTTGCATTTTTGCCATGCTTGTTTGGACCAGTTAATGGATTAATTTGCCGTAGATCAATGTTCATCTTTTGTCAAGCATCATGAGTGGATCCCTGCCATGTATTTTGTTGTCTTGTTTGAGTTCTGTAGCATAATTATCGTGATGCATTTAGATGGCTACTTGTTGTTTATCGCAGACCATTACCATATTTGTTTTGCTTGCCATTTCCAAACCGTGCATCTGATTCCGGTGTTCTTTATATCGATTTCAACCGAAATCACCTCACCTTTCCAGTGGCACACTTGGATTTCCATGTTGAGTCCAGGTCCAATCATTCCTTGTCAAATCTTGCATATGCATCACATATCGCATCCAGCATAGCATACCATGTTTGCATCATGTTGTTTGAGCTTTGCACGTGGTTGATTGTACTCCTTTTGCTTGTTTGTCTTGTTTGGGTAGAGCCGGGAGATGAGTTCACTAACGAGGAGCCCGTTGAGTTTGCTTACGAGGATCAAGTCAACTCTGACAACTTTGCAGGAAAGATGATCATACCCTCGAAATCACTTCTATCTTTGCTTGCTAGATGCTCGCTCTTTTGCTATGCCTATGCTACGATACCTACCACTTGCTTATCCTGCCTCCCAAATTGCCATGTCAAACCTCTAACCCACCATGTCCTAGCAAACCGTTGATTGGCTATGTTACCGCTTTGCTCAACCCCTCTTATAGCGTTGCTAGTTGCAGGTGAAGTTTGGAGATCGTTCCTTGTTGGAACATTGTTTATTGTTGGGATATCATTATATCATCTTGTTATCTTAATGCATCTATATACTTGGTAAAGGGTGGAAGGCTCGGCCTTTTTCCTAGTGTTTTGTTCCACTCTTGCCTCCCTAGTTTCCGTCATATCGGTGTTATGTTCCCGGATTTTGCGTTCCTTACGCGGTTGGGTGATAATGGGAACCCCTTGACAGTTCGCCTTGAATAAAACTCCTCCAGCAATGCCCAACCTTGGTTTTACCATTTTCCACCTAGCCTCTTTTTCCCTTGGGTTTCCGGAGCCCGAGGGTCATCTTATTTAAACCCCCCCGGGCCAGTGCTCCTCTGAGTGTTGGTCCAAACTAGAGCCCCTTGCAGCGCCACCTCGGAGAAACTCGAGGGCTGGTTTTAGTTGTACGGTTTGCTCCGAGTGTTCCCTAAGAACGAGATATGTGCAGCTCCTATCGGGATTTGTCGGCACATTCGGGCGGTGTTGCTGGACTTGTTTTATCTTTGTCGAAGTTGTCTTGTAGAACTAGGATGCCGAGTCTGATCGGAATGTCTCGAGAGAAGGTTTATCCTTCGTTGACCGTGAGAGCTTGTGATGGGCTATGTTGGGACTCCCCTGCAGGGATTTGAACTTTCAAAAGCCGTGCCCATGGTTATGGGCAGATGGGAATTTGTTAATGTCCGGTTGTAGATAACATGAACCTTAACTTAATTAAAATGAATCAACCGCGTGTGTAACCGTGATGGTCTCTTCTCGGCGGAGTCCGGGAAGTGAACACGGTGTTGGAGTAATGTTTGCCGTAGGTTGTTCTCTAGTTCTTCGTTCGTGCTTTGCCTTCTCTTCTCGCTCTCTTTTGCGAACAGGTTAGCCACCATATTTGCTAGTCGCTTGCTACAGTTCCACATATTACCTTGCTTTACCTATAAGCTTAAATAGTCTTGATCGCGAGGGTGCGAGATTGCCGAGTCCCCGTGGCTCACAGATTACTTCCAAACCTGATGCAGGGCCTGATGACTCCATTCCAGATGATGCGCTTGAGCTCAAGTGGGAGTTCGACGAAGACTCACGCCGTTACTATGTGTCTTTCCCTGATGATCAGTAGTGGTGCCCAGTTGGGGCAATCGGGACCGTGTCGCATGTTGGGGTCGATCTTTTATTTTGGTACCATAGTCGGACCACGAGTGTATTAGATGATTGTAATGCTATTTATGTACTTTGTGTGACATGGAGAGTGTAAGCCAACTATGTACCTTTCCCCTTATTATCTTTTTACATGGGTTGTTGTGAAGATTACCTTACTTGCGACATTGCTTTCAATGCGGTTATGCCTCTAAGTCATGCTTCGACACGTAGGAGATATAGCCGCATCAAGGGCGTTACAGCTCGGTCCATGGGGCAATTACAGCCATAATTTCATGGGTCGATGGTGTTATTTCAGTGCCTGAGCCCCTGATGGTTTTGGGACTGTGTTCGGAATCGGGGGGGGGGGGGGGGGGGGGGGGGGGTATGATCAGCTCCGGGTCGATGCTCCCGTTCTCGTCCTGCCACACCACGGATGGCTTGAAGAGCCTTTCCACAAAGGTGTTCGGTGTGACGGGGTCGCGTTTAACACCCATGCGAGCAAGGATGTCCGCGGCTTGATTACTCTCTCGAGCCACGTGATGAAACTCGAGGCCCTCGACCCGAGCTGATATTTGGAGTACGGCATTGCGGTAGGCCACCATATTCAGAGCTTTTGCATCAAAGTCTCCGTTTATTTGGGATATTGTGAGGTTGGAATCCCCGCGCACCTTTGTATGCCCATGGAGACAACCATCCGGAGACCGTGCAATAGGGCCTCATATTCGACTACATTGTTAGAGTCTGTATGCAGTATTTGGAGCACGTAACGAACTGTGTCTCCTATGGGGGATGTCAAGATGACACCAGCCCCCAATCCGGCTAACATTTTAGAGCCGGAGTGCATCACCCAGTTGGAATACGTGCCGTACTCTTTAGGGAGTTCGGCCTCAGTCCATTCGGCGACGAAGTCAGCCAACACCTGAGATTTAATGGCTCGGCGTGGTTTGTATGTTATTCCAAATGGTAGGAGATCAATGGCCCATTTGGCAATCCTGTCGGTGGCGTCCCTTCTTGTTTATAATATCGTTGAGTGGTACTTCGGAAGCCACCGTGATTGAGCATTCTTGGAAGTAGTGTCATAGCTTGCGGGATGCCATAAAGACCGCATATGCAATCTTCTGATAATGCGGGTATCGGGTTTTGCATGGTGTGAGGACCGTCGATATGTAATATACTGGTTTCTGGAGTGGGAATTTATTTCCTTCGTCTTCTCGTTCGAAGACGATCACCGCACTCACCACCTGGTGAGTTGCTGATATGTAAAGCAGGATTGGTTCACAGACGTTTGGTGTGGCCAGGATGGGATTGCTTGCTAGCAAAGTTTTTATTTCCTCTAGCCTGGCTGTTGCAGCATCCGTCCACACAAAGTGGTCGGTGCATCGAAGCAGGCGATACAGTGGCAACGCCTTTTCTCCTAATCTGGAAATAAAGCGGCTCAAGGCTGCCACGCACCAGGCTAGTTTTTGGACCTGTTTGAGATCTGTTGGTGTGGCCAATTGTGACAATACTCGTATTTTGGCTGGGTTTGCCTCAATTCCTCTATTGGAAACGATGAAGCCCAACAGTTTTCTGGCGGGGATGCTGAAGACACACTTTTCCGGATTGAGCTTGATGTCATATGTACAGAGGTTGTCGATTGTGAGATGCAAGTCGTCTACTAGTGACTCAATGTGCTTAGTTTTAATGACGACGTCGTCCACATATGCTTCGACCGTCACGCCGATTTTTTTCTCCAGGCATGTTTGAATCATGCGTTGGTAGGTGGCACCGGCGTTTTTCAGCCCGAAGGGCATAATGTTAAAGCAGAAAGGCCCGTATGGGGTAATGAATTGTCGGGACCCCGATCCTAAGTCACCTTGCGGCCTCACGCATGGTATCCCCACGGGTGTCGCCTTACCATGGTCTGGGACCGTTTGCACCTTTTGGCTCACGTATATGATAGTGTCGCTAGCATCCATATGACAGAGAACCCGGGCCGACATGACTAGTCATGAACCCAAAGTGGCACTAACTTACAGGGACAGGCATACATGAATCAACATCGAGCATGTCGGTCAGCAGCGTGTGAATCCGGGCTGTAGCACTGGGCTAACAGGACTCTGGGAACCCGGTCTGTAGCAGGCTAGGTGATACGGCTCCAACGTATCTATAATTTTTGATTACTCCATGCTATATTATCTACTGTTTTAGGCAATATTGGGCTTTATTATCCACTTTTATATTATTTTTGGGACTAACCTATTAACCGGAGGCCCAGCCCAGATTTGCTGTTTTATGCCTATTTCAGTATTTCGAGGAAAAGGAATATCAGACGGAGTGAAAACGGAACGAAATCAACTGGAGAAGTTAATTTTGGAAGGAAACCAATCTGTTGGGCCTGGCGTGCACGTCAAGGGATTCCCGGGCTGCCCACGAGGGTAGGGGGCGCGCCCCTCCCCCCTGGGCGCGCCCCCCTACCTCGTGAGCACCCCGGAGGACCACCGACGTACCCCTTGCACCCATATATACCTACGTACCCTAAAACTTATAGAACAGAACCGAGATCGGGAGTTCCGCCGCCGCAAGCCTCCAGAGCCACAAAATACCAATCGGGACCCCTTTCCGGTACCCTGCCGGAGGGGGGATCCATCACCGGTGGCCATCTTCATCATCCCGGCGCTATCCATGACGAGGAGGGAGTAGTTCACCCTCGGGGCTGAGGGTATGTACCAGTAGCTATGTGTTTGATCTCTCTCTCTCTCGTGTTCTCTCTTGTGTTCCCTCTATGGCATGATCTTGATGTATCCCGAGCTTTGCTATTGTAGTTGGATCTTATGATGTTTCTCCCCCTCTACTCTCTTGTGATGAATTGAGTTTCCCCATTGAAGTTATCTTATCGGATTGAGTCTTTATGAGAACACTTGATGTATGTCTTGGTGATCAACTTGCGGGTTTCGTGACATTGGGAACCTATGCATAGGGGTTGGCACACGTTCTTGATTCTCCGGTAGAAACTTTGGGGCACTCTTTGAAGTACTTTTATGTTGGTTAGATAAATCTGAGATTGTGTGATGCATATCGTATAATCATGCCACGGATACTTGAGGTGACAATGGAGTATCTAGGTGACATTAGGGTTTTGGTTGATTTGTATCTTAAGGTGTTATTCTAGTACGAACTCTTTTATAGATTGATCTGAAAGAATAGCTTTGTGGTGGTTTCGTACCCGACCATAATCTCTACGTTTGTTCTGCGCTATTAGTGGCTTTGGAGTGACTCTTTGTCGCATGTTGAGGGCTTGTCATATGATCTATCTATGTTATTATTGTTGAGAGAACTTACACTAGTGAAAGTATGAACCCTAGGCCTTGTTTCCTATCATTGCAATACCGTTTATGCTCACTTTTACCGCTCGCTACCTTGCTGTTTTTATATTTTCAGATTACAAAAACCCATATCTACCATCCATATTGCACTTGTATCACCATCTCTTCGCCGAACTAGTGCACCTATACAATTTACCGTTGTATTGGGTGTGTTGGGGACACAAGAGACATTTTGTTATTTGGTTGCAGGGTTTTTCGAGAGAGACCATCTTCCTCCTACGCCTCTCGCGGATTGATAAACCTTAGGTCATCCACCTGAGGGAAATTTGCTACTGTCCTACAAACCTGTGCACTTGCAGGCCCGACAACGTCTACAAGAAGAAGGTTGTGTAGTAGACATCAAGCTCTTTTCTGGCGCCGTTACCAGGGAGGCTAGGTAAGTGAAGGTATATCTTTAGATCTTGCAATCGAATCTTTTTGTTTCTTGTTTTAGCACTAGTCTAGTTTATAAAAGAAAACTACCAAAAAAATGGAATTGAGTTTGTCTCATACGCTTCATCTTTTTAATATCTTTCGTGGGTATGATGGCAAGGATAATTGTGCTCAAGTGCTAGAATAAGAAATCTCTAAATTGTTTGGCACTAAATCTTTAAATGATGAGCATGATTGCAATGTTGTTAGTATGAACTCATTGAATATCCATAGTACTAATGATGATTGCTCTAGTCATGATGAAAATATCTCTCATAAGCATGTCAACTTTTGTGGAGTGCATGTTTGCATGAACACACCAAATAAAGAAGATATATATTGCAAGAGGCATAAGTACTTAGAAACCAAATTGTTGCAATAAGAGCTAGATGAATGTGCTGAAATATTCAATATTTTTCGTGCCCCTTGTGAACTTTGCAATGAACATGGTCATTTAAAGCTCCAATGCTATTTGTTTCATGATCAAGTCATGTCCAAATATTGTGATAATTTGATTACCCTTGAGCATCATAAAGAACTTAGCCTTCTTTTGGGTAATGAAGAAATGAAGCATATAACTGAGGGTATTCCAAAATTTAATCTTGATAGATTTCTTGATTTTGATCTAGAGAAGATTTATATGTATTGTGCGGTGAATTGCATTGAAAATACATATATTGCCAATTACATAAAGAAAAGAAAACAAATAGAAGATGAAGAGAATACTAATGAAAGGGAAGAGACTTCCCAATCTCCTCCTATTATTTCTTATGATGAATCAGGTAACGAGGAGGAGCTTTCTATTCAACCAATCTCATCAATAAGGAGCTCAAAGAGGAAGGTTGAACCTACACATCATGTGAAGAAGAAAAAGAAAAGAAGGAGAAACAAAGGTAAAAAGGTATCCCTTCCAAAGGATGTTGCTCCTGCTACTTGTGATAATGATAATTGCTATACTATTAATGATGAGAGTGATTATGCTTATGATATGAAAAGGCCCAAGCTTGGGGAAGCTATGTTTGATGAGAATGACATATTTGAGAATATATTTGCTGAAATTAATGTTTGTCCCAAGCTTGGGGATGCTACGTTTAGTGAAGAAGATATTTTTAGTCCCCCAAGCTTTGATGAGCAAATTTATTATGATGAAATCATGCCTCCTATCTATGATGATTATTGTGATGACACGTATGCTTTAAAGAATAATGATAACCATGAAACTTGTCATCTTGATCTTAATTTTCAATCACATGATAGTTATTTTGTTGAGTTTGCTCCCACTATTATTCATGAGAAGAATTTTGCTTATGTGGAGAGTTGTAAATTTTCTATGCAAGTAGATCATGAAAAGAATGCATTAGGTGCTGGTTATATTGTTGAATTCATTCATGATGCTACTGAAAATTATTATGAGGGAGGAACATATACTTGTAGGAATTGCAATAATATCAAGTTTCCTCTCTATGTGCTTAAAGTATTGAAGTTATGCTTGTTTTACCTTCCTATGCAAGTTGATTATTGTTCCCGTAAGTTGTTTGCTCACAAAATCCCTATGCATAGGAAGTGGGTTAGACTTAAATGTGCTAGTCATATTCTTCATGATGCTCTCTTTATGTTTCAATTCTTATCTTTTATGTGAGCATCATTGAAATCATAATGCCTAGCTAGGGGCGTTAAACGATAGCGCTTGTTGGGAGGCAACCCAATTTTATTTTGTGTTTTTTGTTTTTGTTTCTGCTTAGGAATAAATAATCCATCTAGATTCTGTTTAGATGTGGTTTTATTTTTTAATTAGTGTTTGTGCCAAGTTAAACCTATTAGATCTTCATGGAAGATAGTTATTTGATCTTGCTGTAATTTCCAGAATCTTTGCGCTCAGTGCCCGAATTATCAAAAATCACCAGAACGTGATAAAATAGTGATTCCAATTGTTGCTGATCAATAAACAAATTTCCCAGGTCGTCTAATTTTGGTAGAATTTTGTGGGTTCCAGAAGTTTGCGTTAGTAACAGATGACTACAGACTGTTCTGTTTTTGACAGATTCTGTTTTGCGTGTGTTGTTTGCTTATTTTGATGAATCTATGGCTAGTAAAATAGTTTATAAACCATAGAGAAGTTGGAATACAGTAGGTTTAACACCAATACAAATAAGGAACAAGTTCACTACAGTACCTTAAAGTAGTCTTTTGTTTTCTTTCTCTAACGGAGCTCACGAGATTTTTATTGAGTTTTGTGTTGTGAAGTTTTCAAGTTTTGGGTGAATACTTTTGATGGATTAAGGAGTGGCAAGATCCTAAGCTTGGGGATGCCCATGGAACCCTAAGATAATCCAAGGACACCAAAAAGTCAAAGCTTGGGGATGCCCCGAAAGGCATCCCCTCTTTCGTCCACTTCCATCGGTAATTTACTTAGAGCTATATTTTTATTCACCACATGATATGTGTTTTGCTTGGAGCGTCTTGTATTATTTGTGTCTTTTCTTGCTAGTCTACCACAATCATCCTTGCTGTACACACATTTTGAGAGAGCCATGTATGAATTGAAATTTGTTAGAATACTCTAGTGCTTCACTTAGATCTTTTAGAGCATGCTGGTCGTTTGTTTTAAAGAAACTTGATCTCTCATGCTTCACTTAGATTATTTTGAGAGTCGTTAATAGCATGGTAATTTGCTTAATGTTAATATACTTGGTATTCAAGATATGTGAAACTTTCTTTTTAGTGGGTTGAATACTAAGATAAGTTTGATGCTTGATAATTGTTTTGAGATATGGAGGTGATAATATCATAGTCGTGCTAGTTGAGTAGTTGTGAATTTGAGAAATACTTGTGTTGAAGTTAGCAAGTCCCGTAGCATGCACGTATGGTTAAAGTTGTGTAACAAATTTGAAGCATGAAGTGTACCTGGCTTGTGCATCCTTATGAGTGGCGGTCGGGGACGAGCGATGGTGTTTTCCTACCAATCTATCCCCCTAGGAGCATGCGCGTAGTACTTGATTTTTGATGATTTCTAAATTTTTGCAATAAGTATATGAGTTCCTTTGACTAATGTTGAGTCCGTGGATTATACACACTTTTACCTTTCCGCCATTTGCTAGCCTCTTCGGTACCGTGCATTGCACTTTCTCACATTGAGAGTTGGTGCAAACTTCGCCGGTGCATCCAAACCCCGTGATATGATACGCTCTTTCACACATAAACTTCCCTATATCTTCCTCCAAACAGCCACCATACCTACCTATCATGGCATTTCCATAGCCATTCCGAGATATATTGCCATGCATCTTCCATCATCATCATCATCATCATCATGACATGCTTTACTTTTGTCATACTTCCACTATTACTTTTGTCTATTATTTTTCATACATGTCACTCTTGATTCATTGCACCATCCTGGTACACCGCCGGAGGCATTCATATAGAGTCATATCTTGTTCTAGTATCGAGTTGTAATCATTATGTTGTAATCAATAGAAGTGTGATGATCAACATTATTAGAGCATTTCCCAATCAAAAAAAAGAGAAAGGCCAAAAAGAAAGGAAAAAAAGAAAGTCCCAAAAACAAGAGAAAATAAAAAGGGCAATGCTACTATCTCTTTTTCCACACTTGTGCTTCAAAGTAGCACCTTGTTCTTCATGTAGTGAGTCTCATATATTGTGCTTCAAAGTAGCACCATGATTTTCATATAGTGAGTCTCATAATTTGTCTTGTTCATACTAGTGGGAATTTTTCATTATAGAACTTGGCTTGTATATTCCAACGATGGGCTTCCTCAAAATGCCGTAGGTCTTCATGAGCAAGCAAGTTGGATGCACACCCACTAGTTTTCTTTTGTTGAGCATTCTTAGCTCTAGTGCATCCGTTGCATGGCAATCCCTACTCCTTGCATTAACATCAATTGATGGGCATCTCCATAGCTCATTGATTATCCTCGTTGATGTGAGACTTTCTCCTTTTTGTCTTCTCCACACAATCCCCGTCATCATATTCTATACCACCCATAGTGCTATGTCCATGGCTCGCGCTCATGTATTGCGTGAAGGTTGAAAAAGTTTGAGATTATTTGAGTATGAAACAATTGCTTGGCTTGTCATCGGGGGTATAGAAGTTGGGAACATCTTTGTGTGACGAAAATGAAGCATAGCCTAACTATATGATTTTGTAGGGATGAACTTCCTTTGGCCATGTTATTTTGAGATGACATAATTGTTTGATTAGTATGCTTGAAGTATTATCATTTTTTATGTCAATATGAACTTCTGTCTTGAACCTTTCGGATCTGAATATTCATATCACAAGTAAGAAGATTTACATTGAAATTATGCCAAGTAGCACTCCGCATCAAAAATTCTTTTTTTATCATTTACCTACTCGAGGACGAGTAGGAATTAAGCTTGGGGATGCTTGATACGTCTCCAACGTATCTATAATTTTTGATTGCTCCATGCTATATTATCTACTGTTTTAGGCAATATTGGGCTTTATTATCCACTTTTATATTATTTTTGGGACTAACCTATTAACCGGAGGCCCAGCCCAGATTTGTTGTTTTATGCCTATTTCAGTATTTCGAGGAAAAGGAATATCAGACGGAGTCAAAACGGAACGAAATCAACTGGAGAAGTTAATTTTGGAAGGAAACCAATCTGTTGGGCTTGGAGTGCACGTCAGGGGATTCCCGGGCTGCCGACGAGGGTGGGGGGCGCGCCCCTCCCCCCTGGGCGCGCCCCCTACCTCGTGAGAACCCCGGAGGTCCACCGACGTACCCCTTGCACCCATATATACCTATGTACCCTAAAACTTCCAAAACAGAACCTAGATCGGGTGTTCCGCCGCCGCAAGCCTCCAGAGCCATGAAAAACCAATCTGGACCCCTTTCCGGTACCCTGCCTGAGGGGGGGATCCATCTCCGGTGGCCATCTTCATCATCTCGGCGCTATACATGACGAGGAGGGAGTAGTTCACCCTCGGGGCTGAGGGTATGTACCAGTAGCTATGTGTTTGATCTCTCTCTCTCTCTCTCTCGTGTTCTCTCTCGTGTTCCCTCTATGGCACGATCTTGATGTATCCCGAGCTTTGCTATTGTAGTTGGATCTTATGATGTTTCTCCCCCTCTACTCTCTTGTGATGAATTGAGTTTCCCATTTGAAGTTATCTTATCGGATTGAGTCTTTATGAGAACACTTGATGTATGTCTTGGTGATCAACTTGCAGGTTTCGTGACATTGGAAACCAATGCATAGGGGTTGGCACACGTTCTTGATTCTCCGGTAGAAACTTTGGGGCACTCTTTGAAGTACTTTTATGTTGGTTGGATAAATCTGAGATTGTGTGATGCATATCGTATAATCATGCCCACAGATACTTGAGGTGAGAATGGAGTATCTAGGTGACATTAGGGTTTTGGTTGATTTGTAACTTATGGTGTTATTCTAGTACGAACTCTTTTATAGATTGATCTGAAAGAATAGCTTTGTGGTGGTTTCGTACCCGACCATAATCTCTACGTTTGTTCTCCGCTATTAGTGGCTTTGGAGTGACTCTTTGTCGAATGTTGAGGGCTTGTCATATGATCTATCTATGTTATTATTGTTGAGAGAACTTACACTAGTGAAAGTATGAACCCTAGGCCTTGTTTCCTATCATTGCAATACCGTTTATGCTCACTTTTACCGCTCGCTACCTTGCTGTTTTTATATTTTCAGATTACAAAAACCCATATCTACCATCCATATTGCACTTGTATCACCATCTCTTCGCCGAACTAGTGCACCTATACAATTTACCGTTGTATTGGGTGTGTTGGGGACACAAGAGACTTTTTGTTATTTGGTTGCAGGGTTGTTTGAGAGAGACCATCTTCCTCCTACGCCTCTCGTGGATTGATAAACCTTAGGTCATCCACTTGAGGGAAATTTGCTACTGTCCTACAAACCTGTGCACTTGCAGGCCCAACAACGTCTACAAGAAGAAGGTTGTCTAGTAGACATCACTAGGCAGGACTCCGGATGTCACCGCGTGACATTTCCCCGAAGGGACAGACACAGGAACGAAGTGAATCACATGCCGACCAGTCAAGTGTTCCGGAGCAATAGTGATGGGCTAGCAGGACTCTGGTGAACCGGGCTGTAGCGGACTACTATGGCTCAGGGAAGCACAAGACCACATTTCCCCATAAGAGAGGCTACCAGGGATAAACAACTAGGTTGTCGGATCCCACACATAGCAATACACGTTACACGTACGCATAACATGCAAGTATGTGATGTACAACATGGCATCACAACATAACTGAAACTCATATAGATAAAGGCCCAGAAGAGCCACATAGCATTCAATACAAACAGGGGTATCATGACCCATCATTTAGAGCATAGAAGCAACGAAAGCATTACATGTCTGAGTACAGACAACTACAAAAGGAAAAGACTAAGAAGCCTGACTAAACACGACCCTCCCAAGGGTACAAGATCGTAGCTAGGATACAGGCTACTCGTCGAAGTCACTAGTGTAACCAACTAAAAAACATAAATAAGCAAACGTGAGTATGAAGGTACTCAGCAAGTCTTACATCAGAACTATCTACATATGCAACATTATCAACAAAGGGGGTGGTGGAGTTTTAACAGCAGCAAGCCAACTTTGACTCAGTGGCTAACCTATACTACGAGTATCAGAAACTTCTTTGAGGTGAGAAGACGCGCACGAGTCCACATATTCACCATATCAATACTCCACTATGGATCCGTTCCTGTCTTCCTACGAGAAGGCCATCCATAGCACTCACACTTATCTTCCGTATTTTAGAGTATCCACTTCAATTTGTCTATGTACTACATAAGTCTTCCAAGTTTCCATATCCGAGGAAAACGGCTATTCGAATAGATAATGTTAACCCTGCAGGGGTATACTTCTTCACACACGCTCTCGCCACTTATCGCCCTGTACACGTCATGTACCTCGGCAACCTTCAAGCGGAAGCCATGCCAGGGTGTCGGCCATGACCTGACTAACCACACAAGTCTCTCGTCCAGGTTTATCGCCTATTCGAGTTCCATCCACAAGGAGTTCCGGCCGAAGTCTCCAGTACGGCCCCAAACGATGTGTGCAGGGTTCCAGGCCCACCATCCGGGTGCCACTTGGTACACCGTGCCATGGTGCCTAGTCTGTCCCATGCCCGTCCCGTCGGACACCACCTGGTAGACAAGTAGCACTACCTACAAATGCCAGAAAGTAGTTGCAACTCCTGGACAGAGATCAAGTTGATTAATAAGATGAGAGGGGCCGCATAACCGGAACCCAATGTGTAGTAGTAACTGGACTTGGACAACATACACAGAACTCGGTGCTTAGGGACGGTTCCAATGAGACAACCCACCATGTACTCCTACATGGCCTCTCATTGCTACCTTTACCAAAACGTGTTCACAAACTTAGCCTTTATCGGTAGGACATGTTCACCACTTCGATCCATTCATGATGAATCAGACCTGACACAACTCTAAGCATAGCTGGCATAAAAGAAAAGAAGCATGGATGAGTAGGCACATCAAGGCTCAAGCAACTCCTACTCATGCTAGTGGGTTTCAACTATTTACTGTGGCAATGACAGGTCATGCAGAGGAATGGGTTCAACTACCGCAGCAGAAAGTAGCAGTTGAATCATTGTTGTCCTAATGCAGTATAAGGAGCAGGAGCGAGAGAGTGGGATTTATCGAAATGCTCAAGGGGGTTTGCTCGCCTGATAGACGATGAAGGGGCACTGCTCCTCTGACAGGTACTCGGGAACACCTTCCGGAGTGGAACCTATCGAGAAGAAATGGTGCCGGCAGTCAACACACAAATAATGCAACAATATGATGCATGAACATGACACGTGCAAATGCTAGTGTTTGGGCTAATGCAGGATGCTACCAAGTTGGTTGAAGCCCATTTGAATCAAAGATTCAAATGCAATTCAAAATGAAGCGTTTAAAATGCCCATATTATGTTTTCACTTATACAGAATGTATAAGTTGGGTTTTCATGCATGTAACTGGCATAGATGGATTCCTTGCATTTTTCTGATAATTTTTCATATATAAATTATTTCATTCTGAGCTACGGTTGAATTTTTATGATTTCTTGAAGTTTAAGCAATATTCTGGAATTTCCTGAGTTAAAATAATTCCATAAATCATTTATTGCGTCAGCTTGAGGTCAGCACTGTGTCAGCAGGTCAACTGGGTTGACCCAGGTCAAACCTGACCAGTGGGACCCACTGGTCAGTGACTAACTAAACTAACCTAGTTTAATTAGCACTAACCTAGGTTAAACTAATTAGTTTTAAACCTAAAGTAGACTAATTAACCAGGCGGGGCCCACATGTCATAGACCGAGGGGAGGTCAAATCCCCTGGTCAACCAGGCAAAATTGCCGGCGTCTCAACACCGGCGAGGCCAGACGCGACGGGGCGGCACGGAAATGCGCTACAGGGCGCCATTTGGCGCGCGGAGCACAGCTACGGGGTGCTGGGACTCACGCGCATCCAGGGAAGCACGCGGCTGGGCGTGGGGTGGCCAGAATCATGGCCGACGACGAAGTTAGCGGCGGCCGGAGTTCGGCCGGGTGCGGTGACGTAGCTGCAGCGCTCGAGAGAGTGAGTTGGGGTGCGGGTTGGGTTCCTGGCGAGGTCTGGAGCACGTCCATGTGCGTAGGAGCGACAAACACGGCCTCTGGCCACGGCGGCGAGGAGCTCAGGTGGCAGCGTGAATCGGTCACCGGCGGAATGGTGGCCAGAGAGGGAAATAGAGCACGGGGAGAGAGGGGATAAGCAGAGGAGCTCATAGCGCGTCGAAAGGAGCCGTTCGCGAGCTCGGGGAGGCACTGGAGCGAGCGGAGCAACGAGGGGGATCTCCAGCGGCCGGCGATGGAAACGAAGACGATGGCGTCGCTTCAGGCGTTCAACGGGCGCGTGACTCGGTGGAGAGAGCAAGGGCGTTGAGGAGAAGCTCGTGGGCACGTCGGAGAGGTGAGGGGAAGGCAGTGGCCGTGGTGGTGCTTGTCGGCGGCGCTTCGGCCGTCGCGGGAGAGAGTGACAGAGGAGGAGACGGGGACGAGGGAGTGTGAGAAGGGGTCGGGGAGGCTGCGTGGCGTCTCCAGGGACGTCCAGAGGGAGGCGGCAAGCAGGAGGCGGCCGGGCGTGCGCCGGCCACGCGCTCGGCGTCGTCCTAGCGCGCTGGAGAAGACGACTGGCAGAGCCAGCTGGCTGGGCCGGCCAGCTGGGCTGCACAGTGCCAGGCCTCAGGTAAGAGTTTTTCCCTTTTTTGTTTTCTTTTCTATTTATGACATTTGTTTTTGACTTAAAATAAATACTAGCACAAAATAAAAACGTTGAGATTACTTGTGACCACTAGTTATAATATACCAGAGGCCCTCACGAATTTCCAACATTTTTGGAGCCTCTAAAATATTTATATTATTTTAAACAGCTCCAATTCAAATACATATGGGTTCATTCAAAAATCCAAAATGTTTAGCAAAAATGTGCATCACCTCTGGTTGTTGCTTGCAACATTTTCCAAAGACGATGAACATTTTTGAAGAGCATTTTGGGTTTATTGAAATTCCATTTTTAAATTGAACCTATTTGAATTTGCTTTGGTGCTAGGGTTTGAAACATTCCCCATTTCAAATTCATTTGAAATTTAAATATGATGCACAAAGCAAGCCTAGGATCATACCAGAACTAGGGATGTGACAACTCGCCCCCACTCGGAAGAATCTCGTCCCGAGATTCAGGAGTTAGCGGAAAGAAAGCGGGGTAGTCAAGTCGAAGACGATCTTCTCGCTCCCAAGTAGCTTCTCTCTCGGAATGATGAGACCACTGAACCTTGAGAAACTTGATGTTATGACGTCGTGTGACACGCTCTGCTTGATCCAGAATGCGAATGGGGTACTCTCGATAAGTGAGGTTATCTTGGAGATCAAGCGTTTCATGGTACACTCCACGGATGGGATATGAGAAGCAACACCTAAGTTGAGAGACGTGGAAGACATCATGAACTCGAGAATGATGTGGGGGTAGTTCCAACTGGTAGGCAACCTCTCCTCGTTTAGCGAGAATGCGAAAAGTACCAATGTAACAAGGAGCCAACTTGCCCTTGATACCAAAATGATGGGTACCCTTCAAAGGAGTAACCCGATGGTAAGCCTTGTCGCCAACTTCATAAGCCACTTCCTTATGATGACGGTCATACTGGCTCTTTTAACGAGATTGGGCTGTTTTTAAATTCTCACGAATGATGCGAACTTGCTCTTATGCCCCCTGGATTGTCGCATTTCAGGTTCTGGCAGACCCTTGAGGTTCGAACACTGGGGTGCGCGTGGAGATTTCGCCTCCTACCTACCTGCACCCCTCTGCCTCGCTAAGATCTAAGCAATGGAAAGAACAACACGAATGCTACAGGGTTTATACTGGTTCGGGCCACCGTTGTGGTGTAATACCCTACTCCAGTGTGTGGCGTGGTGGATTGCCTCTTAGGCTGATGATGATGAACAATACAAGGAAGAATAGCCTCGCGAGGGTCTGCTCTTGGCTGGGGCGATGAACTGCTGGGAGGAGTTCAGTCACCCTTCTCTCTCTCTCTCTCTCTCCTGCAGCCCCCTGCGCCCTCCTCCCGAGGGGTAGGAGACTGTGGGAGCGGGGCAGCTGCTCGCTGTGGCGACCTGCACCTCCTGCGATCCATGGTTAGCGTATGCCTACTCTTGAAGAATTAGCGGTACCCGATAATCGTTGCCTCCAGCGTGGCCAGTGGGACCGTACCGGGGCTCCTGGAAAGGCTCAGCTTCTAGTGCCTCGTCCCCCCAGCTTGGGCTGAGGAGCGAGCCTTGTTCGCTCTCGTGAGGGTGTCCCTGGTCCATCATGAGGGGCACGTATTCCTCTGGCGCCGTCATCCCGAAGGCCACGCCGTAGTGCTCCGCGTGCCATGCGGTCCTGCCTGACGCGCCCACCGTGGGGTGGCAGCGCGGCTGTCCACTGGGGCCACGGGTCGCGTCGAGTCCTTCTTCTTCACGGACCGGGAGCGGGGGCAGCGCCGCCGCCGGTCTGGTGCTGACAGCTTCGCTGGCGTTGGAGTTGCCTTGGAGCCCGCGGGCGCGTGCGGAGCCCCCGAGCGGGCCGCCCTGGGCTTGAGATGGGAGCTGGGTGCAAAAGGGGTGAGCCCCTGAGGCGGCGAAGCCCAGGAGCTCTGCCACCTGCTCCAGCAGCACGTCGCGGCCGCCCTCCAGCAGCCTGCACTGCAGCAGCTCTCGGGCCACCGTGAGCGCGGCCCTCGAGTTCGCCTGCTCCCGCCGGGTGTACGGTGCCGTGGTCGCGGTATGATTGGAGGCCCTTGCTGCCGACCGTGCCTGCCGCGGTGTGAGAGCTGTTGAAGCCTGTCCGCATCGCCCGCGGCCTACAGTGCCCTGTGGACCACGAGCTGCCTGGGGCACGGGGTCGCCCGAGGCGAGCGGCTCTGCGCGGGCGGGCCACGCCGCCCATGGATCTGGGTTGCCCGCCTGGTCATCGGACATGGTGATGACGACGCGACGGGGCACAGAGCGGTAGAAGGTGGATTTCGGCGCACCCCTACCAGGCGCGCCAAATGTCAGATTTCGGGTTTCGGCAGACCCTTGAGGTTCGAACACTGGGGTGCACGCGGAGATTTCGCCTCCTACCTACCTGCACCCCTCCTCCTCGCTAAGATCTAAGCAATGGAAAGAACAACACGAATGACACAGGGTTTATACTGGTTCGGGCCACCGTTGTGGTGTAGTACCCTACTCCAGTGTGTGGCGTGGTGGATTGCCTCTTGGGCTGATGATGATGAACAATACAAGGAAGAACAGCCTCGCGAGGGTCTGCTCTTGGCTGGGGCGATGAACTGCTGGGAGGAGTTCAGTCACCCTTCTCTCCCTCTCTCTCCCTCTTTCTCTTTTCCTTCTCTCGTCTTTTTCTCTTCCCTCGTCCCTCTCTTCTGTTCTGTGGGTGGCTGGTCCTATTTATAGAGGCCCTGGTCCTCCTCCCAAATATCGAGTGGGAAGGGAGCCAACAATGGCGGGCTAATTTGAAGGGGGACAGCTAGTACCAGCTATCCTGACAAAAGTAGTCTTCGCCTGCACAAAGCTCTGGTGGTGACGTCGTCTTGGGCTCCATGATGACCTCCATCTTGCAGTCCTCCTGGTCTGGGTCTTGTTGCACCGAAATGGCAACCTTTGCCTGATGCCTCGGTACTACGCGGCTGCGCTTGCCCCCTTTGCACCGAAGAGGAAAGGAGGACACTACGCGGGCTGGCACCTGCCTGGCGCCTTTGGTCGTCATGGCTTGTGTCACGGGCACCTCGTGAGGTACCCCGCCTTGATCTCTCCGCCTCCTTGCGAGCCATCCTGGTGAGGTCATGCCTGAGGAAGCTCCGCGTCGTTCGCCCCATGAGGCTTGGCCCCTCGCGAGGGTCTTGAGTCTGTGTTGGTGAAGATGGGCCGTGCTGGGCCCCCTTTTGAGCCATGCCGCAGGCCGCAGGCAGGCAAGTCTGGGGACCCCCATTCCCAGAACGCCGATATGGATCATATCCGGTCCAAAGAATTGTCTTTCACTGGTTTCTGACCAGTTCAAAGGTGTTCGACATCTTCGTCCATACAGAATCTCGAAGGGTGCTTTCCTAAGACTAGATTGATAGCTATTGTTATAAGCAAACTCGGCAAAAGGAAGACACTTCTCCCAATCCATACCGAATGAGATAACACAAGCTCTAAGCATGTCTTCGAGAATTTGGTTGACCCGTTCCACCTGACCACTTGATTGAGGGTGGAAAGCGGTACTGAAGGAAAGATGGGTGCCCATGGCAGTTTGGAAACTCCCCCAGAAATGAGAGGTGAAAAGACTGCCACAGTCTGAATTGATCTCTAGTGGAACACCATGGAGTGACACTATTCGGGAGATATATAAGTCAGTGAGCTGACTAGCAGTGATACTCTCTCGAACAGGTAGGAAGTGAGCCACTTTGGAGAGACGATCAGTCACTACGAAGATAGCATTATTTCCGTTCTTGGTCCTGGGAAAGCCGGTGATGAAGTCCATACAAACTTTGTCCCATTTCCACTCGAGAATAGCTAAAGGTTGAAGGGTGCCAGTAGGTCTTTGATGCTCTGCCTTAACGCGAAGACAAACGTCACAGTAGGCGATATACTGAGCAATTTCTCTCTTCATCTTAGTCCACCAGAACCTCTGGCGTAGGTCCTGATACATCTTTATACTACCGGGATGAATCATGAGAGGGGATTCATGTGCCTCCTTAAGGATCAGTTGCTGCATCTGTTGACATTTGGGAACCACGAAACGATTTCCAAATAAACAACACCTCGTTCATCCATAGAGAAACAGTCGGCAACTCCCTTGGAGATATTTTTCTTAATCCGGTAGATTCTCGTATCATGCTTCTGAGCCTCTATGATCTGATCAGTAAGGGTAGGTTTCGCCACCAAGGTAGAAAGGGAACCATGAGGAGCTATGTGAAGGTTAAGCTTACAGAATTCCTCATGGAGGGGTGGTTGACATTGTTGCAACATGAGGTTGTTGCAATAGGATTTACGACTTAAAGCATCAGCCATGACATTGGCTTTGCCTGGGGTGTAGGTGATTCCTAAGTCGTAATCCGAGATCAACTCCAACCAACGTCTCTGTCTGAGATTCAGATCCGGTTGGGTGAAGATATACTTGAGACTCTGATGTTCAGTGTAGATTTCGCAACGGTTACCAAGAAGGTAATGTCGCCAAGTCTTAAGTGCATAGACTACGGCTGCAAGCTCTAGATCATGTGTAGGATAATTTTCCTCATGTGGATGCAACTGTCGAGATGCATAGGCAATCACATGACGATCCTGCATAAGAATGCAACCCAGTCCTTGACGCGAAGCATCGCAATAGATAACAAAGTCTTTAGTGAAATCCGGTGGCACGAGTATGGGCACAGAAGTCAGGCGTCTTTTCAGTTCATGAAAACTGTGCTCACACTGTGGGGTCCACTCAAACCTTTTATCTTTCTTGAGAAGTTCCGTGAGGGGTTTGGCCACTTTGGAGAAGTTTTCAACGAAGCAGCGACAATAACTGGCTAGACCAAGGAAACTCCTAACTTGTTTGACTATTTCGGGTGGAGTCCAATCGAGAACGGCTTTAACTCTCTCGGGATTGACAGCAATGCCCTTACCAGAGATCACGTGGCCTAGATAGGTCACTTCCGGTAGCCAAAATTCACTCTTTGAGAACCTCGCATAAAGGCGGTGCTCTCTGAGTTTTTCTAACACAAGTCTAAGATATTCGGCATGCTCTTCCTCGTTCTTCGAGTAAATAAGAATATCATCGAGATAAACCACGACGAACTTATCTAAGTACTCCATGAAGATCGAGTTCATCAAGCGGGAGAAAGTAGCTGGAGCATTGGTTAGGCCGAAATACATCACGGTGTACTCGTATTGACCATAACGAGTGACAAAGGCTGTTTTGGGGATGTCCCCATTTCTGATTTTGATTTGGTGGTAGCCTAACCTCAAATCCATCTTGGAAAAGACTGAGGATCCAGCGAGCTGATCATAAAGGTCGTTGATCCTGGGGAGCGGATACTTGTTCTTTATCGTGACCACATTAACGGGACGATAATCTACAACCATCCAATCCGTACCATCCTTCTTCTTGACGAAAAGGACAGGACAAGCCCAAGGAGAAGAACTGGGACGGATGAAACCCTTTTGCAAGGACTCATCAAGCTGTTTCTTAAGCTCGGCTAACTCCAAAGGTGCCATCTTGTATGGTCTCCTAGAGATTGGAACAGTTCCTGGGATAAGTTCTATGACAAACTCTACATCTCTGTCAGGTGGAACACCTGGCAGTTCTTCTGGAAAGACATCCGGGAAGTCACGGACTACCGGAATATCTTCAAGGTCTGGAAGAGGGCTGGCATTAAGAGAATAGAGTTGACGCCTTGCAACTCTAGTGGAGACAGTGACTATTTTGCCAGATGGATGTGTAAGTTGAACAGATCTAGTGTAACAATCGATCTTGGCATGATGAGCTGTCATCCAGTCCATACCCAAGATGATGGTAATATCTAAAGACTTGAGAGATATCAAAGAAGCAAGGAATACCAATCTATCAACATGGATTTCATTACCATGGCTTACCTTGGAGGTTTGCCATTTGGAACCAGGAGTCTGGATTATTAGTGGAGTCGGCATATCACAAAATGACATGTCGTGCAACCGAGCATAACCTTCGGATATGAAGGAGTGAGATGCTCCAGTATCGAACAGAACTGAAGCTGGGTGACAATTGACAAGAAGCATTTGCAATACGACGTCGGGATCATCTTGAGCTTCTATAGCCGAGACGTGGTGCACACATGCTCGTTCAGTGGTGGCTGGCTTGGTACCGATCATCTTGCCTGATGGCTTTTCACGGCCAACAGACCTCTCAGACTGGGGTGGAGTATAACTGGACTGAGGCCAGTCACGTCCATAGTGTCCTGGTTCTCCGCATGTGAAGAAAGTTCCTGAGGTAGGACGTGTACCTACATTGGCAAGTGGTCCACTAATAGGCCTGGGTGGAGCACGTTGCTGAGCTGGGTGAGGTACCGCATCGGATGGCCTCGGTGCATATCCAGGTGGAAGAGCTGAGTTCGGAATCCAAATCCGTCGCTTCTGAGAGCCAGAGCGGGAGGAAGAACCCAAATCATGGTTGTGCTTACGAGACTCCTCGTAAGTGAGCTGAGCTGTCTTTGCATTAATGGCCTTGTTCACAAGAGCCTGGAAAGTATCACAATGATGTAGGTGGAGATCATGATGCAAATTAGGGTTGAGACCCTTCCGGAACCTAGCCTGCTTCTTGGCATCTGTGGACACTTCTTCTGTAGCATAGCGGGCGAGGTTTTCACACTCTCTACTGTACGCATCAACAGGCAGCTTACCCTAGGTAAAACTACAGAACTCTTCCCTCTTGTGGTCAATGAGAGCCTAAGGAATGTGGTGCTCACGAAAAGCCTCGGTGAAATCCTTCCAGGTAGGAATTTGACCAGCTGGAAGCATAGCCTCATAGCTCTGCCACCAAATACTAGCAGGACCTTCCAGGTGATAGGTAGCATAGGTGACCTTGTCACCTTCAGCCACGCTCGCAGAATGCAACTTGTGAGTGATGCTCCGGAGCCAGTCATCCGCATCGAGTGGCTCAATGGAATGATGGAAGGTGGGTGGTTTTAGACCAATGAAGTCGGTCATAGAAACCAACTTCTTACGCTGATGTGCGGTGTTCTGCTCAATCTGTGCTAGCAAGCAGTTAGTCTCACGCTTGTTCCTCTCGGATGCTAACAAGAACTCTGCCATCAAAGGCTGGTCAGGAGGATCCTCATCCCCACCATCTCCGTGGATCTTGCTATGAGCAAATGAACCTCGGTTAGCAGACGACATCCTGGCACAGAAACCAAGGAAACAAGGATGGAATTAGCATCAACATAAGGATGTGGAATGTAATGCAAAAGCATTGGAAACTCTTGAAATCCTAGGACAATTTCGGCAGCATAACGACTGTAAATGCTCAAAAGGATTTTGAGACATTCATCAAAGGAATAGCATAATCAATCAGCATCATAATATCAAGGTTCTGGGTCAAATTGAGGACACACGGAAGTAGTAGAACTGTACGGAGACACAACCCAACAATCCTAAGACTTTATGGTTTAGTAACACGTCATCCTGAGAGATAGATGAGAAACCTAGGCCTGAACCCTCATAGAAAAGAAGAGGCTGACTCAGAAAGAATGACATGAGGTAAAGGAGTAAAAAGAGCCTTATGTTCCCTTCCACAATCAATTCCCTTATATAACTAAAGCATTTCTAGACTCAACTTCGACCAGTTTGGCTTGGTAATCCTACAGTCAGTCAGGCTCTGATACCAACACTGTCGGGACCCTGATCCTAGGTCACACCGATCTAGAATGTAACACATCATATCATCTTGTGGCCTCACGCACGGTATCCCCACGGGTGTCGCCTTACCATGGCCCGGGACCGTTTGCGCCTTTTGGCTCACGTATATGATAGTGTCGCTAGCATCCATATGACAGAGAACCCAGGCTGACATGACTAGTCGTGAACACAAAGTGGCACTAACTTACAGGGACATGCATACATGAATCAACATCGAGCATGTCGGTCAGCAGCGTGTGAATCCGGGCTGTAGCACTGGGCTAACAGGACTCCGGGAACTCGGGGTGTAGCAGGCTAGGCAGGACTCCGGATGTCACCGTGTGACATTTCCCCGAAGGGACAGCCACAGGAACGAAGTGAATCACATGCCGTCCAGTCAAGTGTTCCGGAGCAGTAGTGCTGGGCTAGCAGGACTCCGGTGAACCGGGCTGTAGTGGACTACTATGGCTCAGGGAAGCACAACACTACATTTCCCCATAAGAGAGGCTACCAGGGATAAACAACTAGGTTGTCGGATCCCACACATAGCAATACACGTTACACGTACGCATAACATGCAAGTATGTGCTGTACAACATGGCATCACAACATAACTGAAACTCATATAGATAAAGGCCCGGAAGAGCCACATAGCATTCAATACAAACAGGGGTCTCATGACCTATCATTCAAAGCATACAAGCAACGGAAGCATTACATGTTTGAGTACAGACAACTACAAAAGGAAAAGACTAAGAAGACTGACTAAACATGACCCTCCCAAGGGTACAAGATCGTAGCTGGGATACAAGCTACTCGTCGAAGTCACTATTGTAACCAACTGCAAAACATAAATTAGCAAACGTTAGTACGAAGGTACTCAGCAAGTCTTAGATCAGAACTATCTACTTATGCAACATTATCAACAAAGGGGGTGGTGGAGTTTTAACAGCAGCAAGCCAGCTTTGACTCACTAGCTAACCTATACTACGAGTATCAGAAACTTCTTTGAGGTGAGAAGACGCACACGAGTCCACATATTCACCATATCAATACTCCACTATGGATCCGTTCCTGTCTTGCGTATTTTAGAGTTTCCACTTCAAGTTGTCTATGTACTACATAAGTCCTCCAAGTTCCCATATCCGAGGAAAACGGCTATTCGAAAAGATAATGTTAACCTTGCAGGGGTGTACTTCTTGACACACGCTCTCGCCACTTATCGCCCTGTACACGTCATGTACCTCGGCAACCTTCAAGCGGAAGCCGGGCGAGGGTGTCGGCCACGACTTGACTAACCACACAAGTCTCTCGTTCAGGTTTATCGCCTATTCGAGTTCCATCCGCAAGGAGTTCTGGCCGAAGTCTCCAGTACGGCCCCAAACGATATGTGCAGGGTTCCCAAGCCCACCATCCGGGTGCCACTTGGTACACCGTGCCACAGTGCCTAGTCTGTCCCATGCCCGTCCCGTCGAACACCACCTGGTAGACAAGTAGCACTACCTACAAACGCCAGAAACTAGTTGCAACTCCTGGACAGAGATGAAGTGGATTAATAAGCTGAGAGGGTCCGGATAACTGGAACCCAATGTGTGGTAGTAACTGGACTTGGACAACATACACAGAACTCAGTGCTTAGGGACGGTTCCAATGAGACAACCCACCATGTACTCCTACATGGCCTCTCATCGCTACCTTTACCAAAACGTGTTCACACACTTAGCCTTTATCGGTAGGACATGTTCACCACTCTGATCCATTCCCGATGAAACAGACCTGACACAACTCTAAGCATAGCTGGCATAAAGAAAACAAGCATGGATGATTAGGCATGTGAAGGCTCAAGCAAATCCTACTCATGCTAGTGGGTTTCAACTATTTACTGTGGCAATGACAGGTCATGCAGAGGAATGGGTTCAACTACCGCAGCAGAAAGTAGCAGTTGAATCGTTGTTGTCCTAATGCGGTATAAGAAGAAGGAGCGAGAGAGTGGGATTTATCGAAATGATCAAGTGGGTTTGCTTGCCTGATAGACGACGAAGGGGCACTGCTCCTCTGACAGGTACTCGGGAACACCTTCCGGAGTGGAACCTAACGAGAAGAAACGGTGCCGACAATCAATACACAAACAAATGCAACAATATGATGCATGAACATGACATGTGCAAATGCTAGTGTTTGGGCTAATGCAAGATGCTACCAAGTTGGTTGAAGCCCATTTGAATCAAAGATTAAAATGCAATTCAAAATGAAGCATTTGAAATGCCCATATTATGTTTTAACTTATACAGCATGTATAAGTTGGTTTTTCATGCATGTAAAAGGCACAAATGGATTCCTTGCATTTTTCTGATAATTTTTCATATATAAATTATTTCATTCTGAGCTACGGTTGAATTATTATGATTTTTTGAAGTTTAAGCAATATTCTGGAATTTCCTGAGTTAAAATAATTCCAGAAATCATTTATTGCGTCAGCTTGAGGTCAGCACTGCATCAGCAGGTCAACTGGGTTGACCCAGGTCAAACCTGACCAGTGGGACCCACTGGTCAGTGACTAACTAAACTAACCTAGTTTAATTAGCACTAACATAGGTTATACTAATTAGTTTCGAACGTAAACTAGACAAATTAACCGGGCGGGGCCCGCATGTCATAGACCCAGGGGAGGTCAAATCCCCTGGTCAACCGGGCAAAACTGCCGGCGGCTCGACGTCGGCGAGGCCAAACGCGGCGGCGCGGCACGAAACTGCGCTACAGGGCGCCATTTGGCGCGCGGAGCGCAGCTACGGGGTGCTGGGACTCGCGCGCATCCAGGGAAGCACGCGGCTGGGCATGGGGTGGCCGGAATCATGGCCGGCGACGAAGTTTGCAGCGGCCGGAGTTCGGCCGGGTGCGGGGACGCAGCTGCAGTGCTCGAGAGATCGAGTTGGGGTGCGGGTTGGGTTCCTGGCAAGGTCTGGAGCATGTCCATGTGCGTAGGAGCGACGAACATGGCCTCTGGCCACGGCGGCGAGGAGCTCAGGCGGTGGAGCAAATCAGTCGCCGGCGGAACGGTGGCCAAAGAGGGAAATAGAGCACGGGGAGATAGGGGATAAGCAGATGAGCTCACAGCGCGTCAAAAGGAGCCGTTCGCGAGCTCGGGGAGGCACTGGAGCGAGCGGAGCAACAAGGGGGATCTCCGGCGGCCGGCGATGGAAACGAAGATGGTGGCGTCACTTCAGGCGTTCCGCGGGCGCATGACCCGGTGGAGAGAGCGAGGGCGTTGAGGCGAAGCTCGTGGGCATGTCAGAGAGGCGAGGGGAAGGCAGTGGCCGCGGTGGTGCTTGCCGGCGGCGACGGCAGCACTTTGGCCATCGCGGGAGAGAGAGACAGAGGAGGAGACGGGGACGGGGGAGAGTGAGAAGGGGTCGGGGAGGCTGCATGGCGTCTCCAGGGACGTCCAGAGGGAGGCGGCAAGTAGGAGGTGGCCGGGCGTGCGCCGGCGTGCGTCAGCCACGCGCTCGGCATCCTCCTGGCGCGGTGGAGAAGACGACTGGCAGAGCCAGCTGGCTGGGCCGGCCAGCTGGGCCGCATAGTGCCAGGCCTCAGGTAAGAGTTTTTCCCTTTTTTGTTTTCTTTTCTATTTCTGACATTTGTTTTTGACTTAAAATAAATACTAGCACAATATAAAAATGTTGAGATTCCTTGTGACCACTAGTTATAATATACCAGAGGCCCTCACCGATTTCCAACATTTTTTGAGCATCTAAAATATTTATATTATTTTAAACATCTCCAATTCAAATACATATGGGTTCATTCAAAAATCCAAAATGTTTAGCAAAAATGTGCATCACCTCTAGTTGTTGCTTGCAACATTTTCCAAAGACCATGAACATTTTTGAAGAGCATTTTGGGTTTATTGAAATTCCATTTTTAAATTGAACCTATTTGAATTTTCTTTGGTGCTAGGGTTTGAAACATTCCCCATTTCAAATTCATTTGAAATTTAAACATGGTGCACAAAGCAAGCCTAGGATCATACGAGAACTAGGCATGTGACATGAATGCCATTGTGGCTTGATCAGACTCCTTCATTTTTGGTTTGATGGTATCCGGAGTATGCGTCGAGGAAACACAGTGAGTCGTGTCCTGCAGTAGCGTTAATGATCGGATCGATGCGGGGGATGGGGAAGGAATCCTTGGGGCAGGCCTTCTTGAGGTCTTTGAAATCGACACACAGGCGGCATGATTTATCCTTCTTTGGTACCATCCCTAGGTTTGCTAGCCAGTCCGGGTGTTTTATTTCTCTGATGAACTGGGCCTCAATTAACTTGGCTAGCTCCTCCCCCATAGCTTGTCGTTTGGGTCGGAAAAGCGCCGCAATGTTTGCTTGACCGGTTTGTATCCCTTTAATATATTGAGGCTGTGTTAGGCCAATATGCATGGGATTCCTAGCATATCAGAAGGGTGCCAGGCGAATATGTCCCAGTTCTCGTGCAGGAACGCTCGTAATGCAGCGTCGACCGTCTGGTCCAGCTGTGCTTCAATGGAAGCTATCTTCTTGGGGTCCGTCGGGTGAACTTGAAATTTAACTATTTCATCCGCTATATTCAAGGAGGTGGATTTGGGCCATTTATCAAGGATTACGTTGTCCCTATCCACCGTCGAACGCAGTGCGGTGAGTTTCTCGGCTGCTAGGGCTTGAAACAATGCCGCAAGGGCCAGGGATGTGGTTTTATTTTCGGCGCGGAGTGCTATGCACGGATCACTAGACATAGTGATAACACCATTAGGCCCGAGCATTTTGAGCTTCATATACCCGTAATGAGGTATAGCTTGAAAGCGTGTGAATGCATCTCGCCCTAACAGGGCATGATATCCGCTGTTCAAAGGAGCCAACTGGAAGATTAATCATCTCTGCAGACCTATAGTTTTCTGGTGTGCCGAATACCACATCCAGCTTAATTTTCCTCGAGCATCTTGCTTCCCTACTGGGAATGATTCCCCTAAAGGATGTATTGCTCTACTCAAAGCGACTCTTGTCCATTTGCATTTTATTGAGTGTGTCCTCGTAGATGAGGTTTAGTCTGCTGCCACCGTCCATTAACACTTTAGTAAGCCAAAAACTGTCCACAATGGGGTTGAGGACCAGAGCGGCTGGTGCCCGGACTAAGCAGGATCTTGGTTCGTCATTGGCATTAAAAGTAATTGCCGTATCATTCCAAGGGTTTATTGCTGCTACATGGCAGACTTCGGCAAGGTCGCGAAGCGCCCGTTCGCATCGATTATTTGATGAGAAGGTCTCGAAGACTGTGAGTACTTCGGGATCATGTTCCCAAGAGTACTTTTCTGGTGTCGTATTGGTGAGGATACCCTCAACGCTCTTGGCCACCTGCCGGAGTATCCAACATGCCGTAGGCAGTCAGTTGGTTCGGTATTCGGCATCGTATGTATTTGACAGGGCCTGTCAAGCCATTCCTGAAAGACAGTTCTGTCTCCCGTAAAGGGCTTGAATTTCTTGTCCACAAGATGATGATTAGGTGCTCCGTGAGGGTGCACCCTTTCTTCCCGTCCGGGAGATGGCCTAAAGACCTGCGGTTCCCAGCGGCCTATCTATGTTTTCCAGGCGCTTTCCATTGCATAGTACTTCTGTACTATGCATGCTAAATATGCGAAGTGCAGGACACGACGGCGATTGAGGGCATTAAGGATTCCCTCATCCGTACAGTTGTTGCGAAATACTGAAATTGCATCATCGTCGTGGCAGTCCTTTATCTTGTTTATTAACACGGAGGAATCTAGCACAAAAGTGGTGGACCATTTCTCGAGGCTGCTACCGCACATGCATTAGGTCGCATATGTCCGGAGAGCTGGAGTTGCTTGGAGAATATTGCTTGTGGTGGGTGGGCGGGTTCTAATTCGCACCTTGGCCCACCGTGGAGTCCGGAGCTTGAAGAATTTCCGAGGTTACTAGCCCAGGACCCGGAGTGTCCGAGGAATTCTCAGGATTGAGGCCCAATTTTGTGTTCGGAGGACAGGGAATCTCTTGTCGAGGGTGGGTATCCGGTTCTCCGGGTTTGGAAATCCGAACATAGTTGGTTCTCAACATAGGAAAGGAGTTATTGTCAGCCTGTTCCTCCACAACCGCTACCTGATGGGTGACCGGTGGAGATTTAATTTCTCTCTGATCGGGTTTAAGCCCGATCCGATCATAGTCAGTTGAGACTCCCAGGGAGGCAATGCGATGTAGTAGTTTGTTCAAAGATGATAGACCTGCCGGGTCCATCTTGTCAGAATATTCGGGGCTGATGCGAAGGGGATTTTCGGTGACTTGGGCGGTTGCCTTCAGCTTAATGGCCGGACGGCACCCATAGTGAAGTCACCGAGCTGGAGGGTTTTCCCTGGAATTAGGGCTCCTTGGAAGTGATACTGTCATTGACGACAAGGCGAGCCATCGGTCCTTCAGTTGACGCTATAGAGGAACTCTCAATGATAGCACCAATGTTGGTGTCAAAACCGGCAGATCTCGGGTAGGGGGTCCCGAACTGTGCGTCTAAGGATCGATGGTAACAGGAGACAGGGGACACGATGTTTTACCTAGGTTCGGGCCCTCTTGGTGGAGGTAATACCCTACGTCCTGCTTGATTGACTTTGATGAGTATGGGGGTTGCAAGAGTTGACCTACCACAAGATCGTAATGGCTAAATCCTAATTGTCTAGCATGTATGATTATGATTGTGATTGCCTCTACAGACTAAACCCTCCGGTTTATATAGACACCAGAAGGGCTAGGTTTGTACAAAGTCGGTTTACAGAGAAAGGAATACTCATATCCACACGCCAAGCTTGCCTTCCACGCAAAGGAGAGTCCCATATGGACACGGGGGAAAGACTTCTATCTTTTATCTTCACAACCCGTTAGTCTGGCCCATGTTGCATAGCCCGGGCGCCCGAGGACCCCGTAATCCAGGACTCCCTCAGGGGGTTCTACGCACGCACGCAGCAGACGGAATGGCGCGGCCGGCGGCGAGCCACGGCGGGGCTCGACCGAGGAAGGGCGGCGTGGGCCGGAGAGGCCAGGGGGTCATGGGCGCGTCAGGAGATGGCGGTGCCCAGGGCCACATGCAGCAAGGCGGAGGCGAGACCAGCACGAGGTAGTTGAGGCCGGAGTTGGACGCGGCCTGGTGCGGGGAGCGCGGCAGGGCTCGCAGACAGCATGGTCGCCAAAGCAACAACGGGCGTAGGCGGGGACTTCGGCGGATAGCGGGGTGAGCGGTGCGGAAGTGCTGCAAAGGCACGTCGAGGCAGCGAGCGGGACCATCGACCTATGCAGGGGGTGGCCGGTGCAACGGCTACGGTGACAAGGAGCTCAGCGACGGCCAGCGCTCGGCAGAAGCGGGCACGGCGGTAGCGGGTGGATGGGCGCGCGCTAGGTTGAGGCCAGGCGAGCAGGGCCTGGCCACGGGGGGCAGCAGATGTGGGCAGGCGCGCAAGCGCGCACGGGTTTTGGAGCTTCGGGCGCTAACATGGGTGGTCATGGAAAATGTGTGCGGAGCGGGGTTCATCGTGCGTACTGCAGCGTTCGAATGCTCGCGGCGAGGGGCATCGATGGGTAGAAAGACCTCATCCGGGGACGACCGGGATCGGTACAGGCAATGAGCCGAGGCAGAAGTTGCAATGGAAGCTCGTTGGGGAAGGGGTTGCAGGGCGCGGCAACAAGTGTTAGAGGGCTCTTAGGCCTCCTAGAAGTGCCAGGAGCATGATGTTGTAATCAGAAGCGAGCAACACATGCTATGTCAGCGACGGCAAGGTGAGCGGTGAAAGCAAGCTTTGGCAATGGCTGCCGGAGCATCTAGGGGTGACATAGCGGAGGAAAACAAGGGGGATAGATGCGGTGCTCACTGGGCAAGCACACGAAGGCTCGGTGTGGGTTTAGGAGCAGCAAGGGTGGCAGATTCGATGACGAACGCCGATGGCAGCAGGGCGAAGAAGGCCTCGATCCAGCGTAGCAGGGGCTTCCCGGGTTGATCTACTCCGTGTAGTCGAAGTAGAGGTAGCCGCAGGAGTCCCCGGCATTGGCTCAGCCTGCGGGGACAACAGTGGCCGCGAGAACGAGCTTGGCCATGGCGATGGTGGCGGCTGCGGCTTCTATGGAGAAGGAGGTGAGCGAGAGAGGGGTGAAAGTGAGGGCGCCTAGGGTTTCGGGGTGTGAGGCGACGCCAAGTAGGTCGACGGGGTGCGGCGATGGCCGGCACGTGGCCATCGTGGCCACGGCGGCTGCGCGACGTCCACGTCCCCCCTGATGAATAGACAGGTAGGAGGAGATAGTGGGGGTTGGGCCGGCTGAGCTTGTTGGGACTAGTGGCCCAGTAGATTAGGCTTTCCCCTATATCTTCTTTTACCTTTATCCTTTTCTATTTCTTTTATTACTTTTGTTCTACATTTTTATTTGGTACCAAATGATTTTTGTAATAAGTGACACTTGACACATTAAATACCTTGCGATATTGTTAGTTGGTCCAAAAAGTCTCAAAGCGTTTGGGAGTGTTAAACTATTTTGGAAAAATAAAAAGGAAAAAATAATTGTTGCTGGTCCACTATTTTGGTTGCTAGATTCAAGTGGGAATTTGAAATAATGTTGGTTTTGTTTTTATAATGGCCTTGGAAATTCTTGCAATATTTTGAACACTTTTATTTTGCTCTTTGGACAATTTATATTTTTACTTTATTTTAAATTTGAATTTGAGGTTGAAATATTTCTTAATCATTTTTCTTAGGACAAAATGATGATGACTTGGCATCATTAGAGAGGATTTACTGTAGCATGATTCTCTGGGAGTTACAAATCTCCTCTACTACAACAAATCTCGTCCCGAGATTTAAGAGGTGGAGTAAGGGGGAAAGTTTTGTTTACGAATTTCAAACGGATCCTCTTGGTCTTTGTTGCTCTTCTCGAATAAGTTGATCCATAGTGTTGGTGTCTTCATTCCTATGCATGAATGCCTCATGATGAAGTTGTCGTCCTTCCTCCAAGATCTTCACCGCACTTACGAATAGGTAATGGGCATCTCGGCATCGACAGAATGCTATAAGGCTAATAATTAGGGGGTTAACTCATGAATGAGCATAAGAGTACCTCTCGAGTTGGAACTCGGGAAATACATCGAGAGAATTAAAAGTAGGCATGAGAATCTTCATGCGGGTATGTAAACGTCGATGCCTGAAATAGAGAATGAGAGGGGTTCATAGCACCGAGATTAAGTATTTGCGGCTGAAACCAGTATATATCATCTCTAGGAAGGTGGCTCATGATCTACATACGAAGCCAAGCGTGAAGAATAACTTTGGAAACAGGGGAGTATAAGAGAGTTAGGATTCGATCCTGTGGAACTGTGGGTCATGGGCCCATCGTGTGGGTTAAAAGAAGAGGGTTGACATCTTGTACGGTCATGATAGTAAGGCATTTCAGAGAATAGCCGGTCATTTATGTTGGCAGCATAGTTGGTACCAAGGGAAAGGAATGAAGAGAACCATTTTCCTGCTCGTTAAAATGAGGTGGACCAATAGGCAAGGTTCTCATCCATCAGTGGTTACTAGAATGTCATCAACAATAGTAACAGGGTTACACTAGACAGTGATGAGGACACCACAACCATCGATAAGTCTCCAACAATTATAGGTCCAATCACAAGAAGTCGCACCAAACAATTAAGTGACCAGGTGAACGCTAACTTAAGTTTACCTTGTAACCTTGATGACACAACTATGCTTTCATCTCCATTGTTGTTGGTTGAACTTAGGTATAACATGGAAGCAATCCAATGACCTATGAGCTCTTGAAGCAACCGCTTTGGAGGAACAAGTTTGGAGAAAACAAGTTGCAAGTGAAGCTGATGCTATCAGTTTTTACCTCTGATATTTTGGTGTGGCACACCCATGTTATGGAGAGACGGGGCCATAGGGGTACATCAACAGAAGCTACATCGAATTATCTTTCCAATGCAAAAAACCTCACATCATTTGGAGTTGTGAGTCAAAAGTTCTAGTCATTCTCGTGGAAGGTGTCCAGGCTGTCAAGACTTCACGAATTTCCGAGGAGCTCTGCAACAACTCCCAAAGTTGACTACTTATTCACCCAAGAAAGCCATGCAAACCTACTTACTTTTGAAACCATTTTCACACCTAGCTAAGGGGGGGTTGTCCCTGCTATAAAACCCCATCTCCCCCATCCTCTAGGAATCCTTTTGTCAAACCATTCAGCTACAAGCTTATGCAGCAAGACTGCTTGAGAGATCCGAGAGATCTTGCTACCTTTGCTCTTGTGAGATCATTCGGATTCGCGAGAAGGAGCCTCTGGTTCCCCCTAGTTCGTGCTCTACAGTTCCGGCCATTTTGTGTGGATTAGTCCCGGTTTGTGGTTATGCGATTGTTCGGACAGCGGGTTGGAGTTCTTGTAGCTTCGGTCAGCCATCCCCAACGTACGGGTTGCATCCAACCTTGGCAGGTATAAAGCTAGTTATCCCGGCTGCTTGCAGCTAGTTATCCCTCCCGATTCGATCCTACACATGAAGATCGGGCCATCTTCGGGCGTGAACTTGTTCATCAGGTTCCCACCTATCATCTGGCATCAGAGCCTTCGTTGACATGGTAGGATTTGTTATCCAAGTTTATCTAGCTATCATCCCTTTAGATCGAGTGTTTTTCTAGCTATATTTTCTGTCCTAGAAGTCCAAAGCCCCACCAAAAATAAATCCAAGCCTTGTTGGTGCTGAGATCTTGTTGTTGCATACCTTGCATGTTCTTCATCTTTTAGATCTGCACCAAGTTCATCTTCGTAATTGCTTTCAGATTTGGTTGTTGCGCTCTGGAAAAAGAGAGTTAAAAAAGAGTGGCAAAAAATCAAAGAGAGAAAAAAAAGAGTGGAAAAAAGTCAAGAGAGAAAAAGAAAGTCTTGTGTAAGATCCAAAAGTTTCATCTTGATAGAACAAAATTTCAAAAGCTTGCGTGTTGTGTTTTTCAATCTTGGTGCAAAGTTGCAGCAGATCCATCCACATATTTTTCTTGGTTTGCATCAAGTTGATTTCAGCACAAGCCCCTTTTTGTTTACCCCACCGAGCTCCACCAAAAACCGAAGCTAGTTCTTTGATCCCTGTCTTGCAATCTCTTTAACACATCCGGGAGAAGCACAATCTGATGTGAACTCATAAGAACTTTGGTGAGTAAGAGGTGAGGTTGTGTGATTCCACAAAATTATCATATTCCACTTTTGGCCTTACTAACATGGCAGGATCTGGATCGAGTGTTCATGGAGAAAACCATGGGGAAGAAGATGGCCTGGTCACACGTGCTGATTTTTAGGAATTACAGAACATGGTTCGAGACCTTGGAAGGATGTTTCACGAGCGACCTCCAAAAGGTGGCGATAGGGTTCGACACCGACAACACCCTATTGACCCACTTGAGCAAGTTGGGGATGAAAATTCCATGCATGCTACTGTGGATGGTGACTTGGAGGATGATAACAACAGCCATGGTGGACATGTGGCTGCTTCTCGTGGGCGTGGTGTTGCTGCTCATGGAGGGCAGCGAGGAGGACAACTTCGAGGGCGAGGGCATGGTCCTCGTGGGCACTACTATGACCCTCATGAGCGTGTTGCTCGTGGTCATGGAGATGATTTTGATGATTATGATGGTGTCCCATACCGTCGTGCTGCTGAAGATGGGCGTCGTGCAGAACATCATGATCGAGATGAGATGGCAAGAATCAAGTTGCACGCCCCCAAGTTCACAGGAAAGGAAGACCCCGATGCATATTTTTATTAGGAAGAGCAGTGTGATCAGATTTTTCGTATCCATAACCTTGCTGATCCGAAGAGAGTCAACCTTGCTTGTGTTGAGTTTTCTGGTTACGCACTCACTTGGTGGAATCAACTACAAGAAAATCAGCTGCTGCTAGGCCATGATCACATTGACACTTGGGATGAGATGAAACAAGCCATGAGGCGAAGGTTTGTTCCTTCACAATACCAAAGAGATCTCCGAAACAGATTACAGCGTCTCAGCCAAGGTACGCGCACGGTGGATGAGTACTGTAAAGAGATGGAATTGTTGTTGGTTCGTGCTCATATTCATGAAGATGAGGAGTCAAAGATGGCAAGATTTTTGCATGTTCTCGAAAATGAAATTTCTGATTTTGTGGAGATGTTTCCCTATAACACTCTACAAGATATTTGGGAGCAAGCAAAGCTCACAGAGAGGAAGGTGCAGTGGAGTGGTCATGGACGGATATCTCATAACCGCACCACCACACCATGGCAAAGGTTGCAGCCAAGTGCCTCTCATGGTGGTTCTTAGTTTCAGCATACTTCACACCCTACTGCCACCCGGCGAACATCGGCTTCATCGCCATCATCACCAGCCCTTAGGAATGTGGACAAGCGTGCTGCTGGAAGTACCTCTAACCCCACGGTTGTACCATCATCTCGAAGCCGAGATATTTAGTGTTGGAAGTGCAAAGGGCATGGTCACATTTCTTCTGAATGTCGAAACAAGAGAGTTCTCTTTGTGAATGAACAAGGTCAATGGGAATCTGAGAGTGAGCATGAAGATAATTGAGCATCGGATGATCATGAGGATGAAGAGGGCGAGAAGAGTGGTTGTGATATTTAGGCCGACATGGGAGATTGCTTTGTTTCTCGTCGTGTGCTTAGTGTTAATGCAGCTAGAGAAGAGAAAGGGCAGCGACATAATATTTTTCACACCCGTGGCACCATCAAGCACAAGGTTTGCAGACTTATTGTTGACAATGGCAGTTGCAACAACATTGCAAGTTTAGATTTGGTAGAGAAGTTGGGACTGAAACAAAGAAGGCACCCAAGTCCATATAAGATGCAATGGCTCAATGATTATGGTACACTTCGAGTAAGCAACATTGTCACCGTTCAGTTTTCCATTGGGAAGTACCAGAATCAAGTGGAATGTGACGTGGTGCCAATGCAAGCATGCCAATTGCTGTTGGGAAGACCTTGGTTGTATGATCATGATGTGCAAATCAGCGGCCGTACTAATCGTCTCTCATTCCAATACGAGGGAGAGCGCATATCTTTGCTCCCTTTGACACCCGAAGAAATATTGATGGATGATCTGAAAAAGAAAGAGAGAGTGAGCGAGAAACACTTGAGTGACATCCACCAACATAGTGAGCGAGAGAATCCAAAGCCAAATAAAACCCCACAACTTAAATTGACCAAGACATGGGAAAAACAGGGATTAGTTATGATGACTAGGAAAAGGGACATGCGAGAGTTGAGAGAACCCAATTCCGTGTTCTTTGTACATTTGTACAAGGACAATTTTCTTTCTACTAATGAATTAACCTCCACCGCTCCTAGTGTTGTTGTTGAAATTTTGCAGGGGTATGAAGATGTGTTCCCCAAGGAGATACCACCAGCGCTGCCACCACAAAGAGGCATTGAGCACCAAATTGATTTGGTCCCAGGGGCCCCATTGCCGAAACGACCACCATTCCGCACAAACCCGGAGGAAACCAAGGAGATTCAGTGACAAGTTGAAGGCCTACTAAACAAAGGTTATGTAAGGGGAAGTCTCTCTCCTTGTGCCGTACCCGTTCTTTTAGTACCAAAGAAAGATGGATCTTCCCGAATGTGTTGTGATTGTAGGCCTATTAACAACATCACCATGAGGTATAGGCATCCAATACCTAGGCTTGATGAACTTAGTGGTTCCACCATATTTTCTAAAATTGACTTGCGAAGTGGCTACCACCAAATAAGAATGAGAGAGGGTGATGAACGGAAAACTGCTTTCAAAACAAAATCTGTTTTGTATGAGTGGTTAGTTATGCCATTTGGATTGACAAATGCACTTATTACCTTCATGAGATTGATGAATCATGTGCTTAGAAAGTTCATTGGCATGTTTGTGGTTGTTTACTTTGATGACATCTTGATTTATAGCAAAACTTTGTATGAACATGTTGAACACATTCAGTGTGTGCTTGCCGTCCTAAGAGAGGAGAAATTATATGCTAACAAGGAGAAGTGCACATTTTGCATAGAAAAAGTTGTGTTTCTTGGCTTTGTTGTTTCAGGTCAAGGTGTGGAGGTAGATGAGGAGAAGGTCAAGGCCATCCGTGAGTGGATGCCTCCACAAAATGTAAGCCAGGTATGGAGCTTTCTTGGCCTTGCTGGCTTCTACCGTCGGTTTGTGAAGGACTTCAGCACCATTGCTGCCCCAATGAATGAGCTAACCAAGAAAGATGTTCCCTTCAAGTGGGCAAATGCACAAGAGAAGGCCTTCCAAGAGCTCAAAGAAAAATTGACATCTCAACCATTGCTTGCACTACCCAACTTTGGTAAGACTTTTGAAATTGAATGTGATGCAAGTGGTGTGGGTATTGGAGGTGTATTAATGCAAGAAGGTAGGCCTATTGCATATTTTAGTGAGAAGCTAAGTGGTCCAACTCTAAATTATTCAGTTTATGACAAAGAATTATATGCACTTGTGAGATCTTTGGAAACATGGCAACATTATTTGTGGCCTAAAGAATTTGTGATACATTCTGACCATGAATCTTTAAAGCACCTTAGGGGTCAACAAAAACTGAACCTTAGACATGCCAAAATGGAGTGAATTCGTAGAATATTTTCCCTATATTGTCAAGTACAAGAAAGGAAAAGACAATGTTGTTGCTGATGCTTTGTCTAGACGCCATATTTTACTCTCACAACTTGATACTAAAATTCTTGGGTTGCAAAGCATAAAAGAATTGTATGCCAATGGCCCATATTTTGCTGAACCACACTCAAAGTGTAGTGAGGGGAAAGGTTGGGAAATGTTTCACTTGCATGATGGATTCTTGTTTCGAGCTAACAAATTGTGCATCCCAGATTGCTCTGTTCGTTTGTTGCTTTTGCAGGAGGCTCATGCTGGTGGTCTCATGGGACATTTTGGAGCAAAGAAAACTGAGAGTCTGCTGATTGACCATTTCTTTTGGCCAAGGATGAGGCGTGATGTTGAGCGCTACATACTATGTTGTGAGATTTGCCGCAAAGCTAAGTCACGTTTAAATCCTCATGGACTTTATACGCCCTTATCCATTCCTAGTACACCTTGGGAAGATATTTGAATGGATTTTGTTCTTGGATTACCACACACTAAGAGGGGAAGTGATTCAGTTTTTGTTGTGGTTGATAGGATTAGCAAGATGGCTCATTTTATCCCGTATCATAAGAGCGATGATGCTTCACACATTGCTGATTTGTTTTTCAGGGAAATCGTGCGGCTACATGGAGTACCACGCACTATTGTTTCAGATCGTGACACCAAGTTTCTGAGCTATTTTTGGAAAACGTTGTGGGCAAAGCTAGGGACAAAGCTTCTCTTTTCCACTACATGCCACCCATAAACCGATGGACAAACTGAAGTTGTCAACCGCATGCTATCCATGATGCCGAGAGCAGTTTTAAAGAAAAAATTGAAGATGTGGGAAGAATGTCTTCCCCACGTGGAGTTTGCATACAACGGGGTAGTACATTCGACCACTAAAATTTGTCCTTTTGAAATTGTTTATGGTTTCAAACCTGCTGCTCCCATAGATCTTTTTCCTGTAACATTGTAGGAGCGAACCAATCTTGATGCAAGTAAGCGTGCTGACTTCGTGAAGAAAATTCATGAGAAGACCAAGGAAAATATTGAGAAGATGACTGAACAATATGCAAAACGAGCAAACAAGGGAAGAAAGAAGGTGTTGTTTGAAGAAGGTGATCTTGTGTGGGTACACCTACGGAAGGATCGTTTCCCAGATCAACGCAAATGCAAGTTGCATCCACGTGGAGATGGTCCATTCAAAGTTCTTGCGAAGATCAATGACAATGCCTACAAGATTGACCTTCTGATGGATTATGGTGATAGTCCAACTTTCAATGTGTCCGACCTCTCTCCATACTTTGGACTATCAGAGTCGAGGACGACTCCTCTTCAAGAGGGGGAGGAAGATGAGGACACCACAACCATCGACAAGTCTCCAACAATTATAGGTCCAAACAAAAGAAGTCGTGCGAAACAAATAAGTGACCAGGTGAACGCTAACTTAAGTTTACCTTGTAACCTTGATGACACAACTATGCTTTCATCTCCATTGTTGTTGGTTGAACTTAGCTATAACATGGAAGCAATCCAACAACCTATGAGCTCTTGAAGCAACTGCTTTGGAGGAACAAGTTTGGAGAAAACAAGTTGCAAGTGAAGCTGATGCTGTCAGTTTTTACCTCTGATGTTTTTGTGTGGCACACCCATGTTATGGAGAGACGGGGCCATAGGGGTACATCAAAAGAAGCTACATAAAATTATCTTTCCAATTCAAAAAACCTCACATCATTTGGAGTTGTGAGTCAAAAGTTCTAGTCATTCTCGTGGAAGGTGTCCAGGCTGTCAAGACTTCGCGAATTTCCGAGGAGCTCTGCAACAACTCCCAAAGTTGACTGCTTATTCACCCAAGAAAGTCATGCAAACCTTCTTACTTTTGAAACCATTTTCACACCTAGCTAAGGGGGGTTGTCCCTGCTATAAAACCCCATCTCCCCCATCCTTTAGGAAACCTTTTGTCAAACCATTCATCTACAAGCTTATGCAGCAAGACTGCTAGAGAGATCCGAGAGATCTTGCTACCTTTGCTCTTGTGAGTTCATTCGGATTCGCGAGAAGGAGCCTCTGGTTCCCCCTTGTTCGTGCTCTATGGTTCTGGCCGTTTTGTGTGGATTAGTCCTGGTTTGTGGTTCTGCTATTGTTCAGACAACAGGTTGGAGTTCTTGTAGCTTCGGTCAGCCATCCCCAACATACGGGTTGCATCCAACCTTGGCAGGTATAAAGCTAGTTATCCTGGCTGCTTGCAGCTAGTTATCCCTCCCAATTCGATTGTACGACGTGAAGATCGGGCCATCTTCGGGCGTGAACTTGTTCATCGGGTTCCCACCTATCAGACAGGATGCTACACCAAGGTGTTTACCTAAGCAGGGAATTATCACTACTTAGCTAATTCATATTACAAGAAAGGTAAAATGAAACAATGGAAGTGAAAATGCGATTGTCAGATTAAAGAAAACAATGAGAAGGAAAATGTGTTTAAACACATATTTCAGGGGTATATCCTTCCCAAGGACTAGCAGAGAATGATATCCATGACATGATATAACATAGAAAACCCTTTAGGAAAGGGAAGATAAGTTTCGTGACATTACCCATACAACGGTGTTCGGATAATTGATAAAGAAATTTTAGCATTGTGCTTCAAATGTTCTTATTAAAAATCGAAGTACCACATACATGCTTCAAGATAGCATCGAGATGGTCTTCAAGCAAACGTCAGACTTTAGATACTCAAAGGTTCCATCAGGAACACTCATAGAATAAGTCTTACAATTTCTTCATGGAAGAAAGGATAACCTTGCTAAAAAGGAAACTATAACAATAGGTCCTTCAGCCATGGGTGCTAGGCATGACATCACCTTACTAGGTTATATAAAGACCAATGTTATAACTCTTTGAAATATGTTCCAACCATTATATCTGACCGAGATTCAATTCTGATTGGTGTCAGGATACCTAGGATTGAGTATGCCTGAGAAGAAAAGGTGCAACGCAAATTGATGAGATGACATTGTAAGATTCTTGGGAAATGAACTACGGAAGCAAGTTTGAAAACAAGAGTTCATCATTAACCAAGGAGAAGATGAGGGTGGCTGATGGACTTTGTGACAATTCATTGAGAATTCCAAAAGGATGGATTTCCACAATTATGTGAACAAGGAGATAACCTTTGTCAGATCAAAGGATATATTGATGTATGCTCGAGGAAAACAAACACAACTAAACATTGGCTAAAAGGTTCACCCGAAATATGGGTTAGATAACATGACCAATGTTATAATGGTGATTCGATAATCAATACACAAAGAATGTAATTATTGTTCACTAACCCTCAAGCAATAGGGTTGCTAGAAGTTTTAAATTTTACACATCGTAGTCCATTTGTCGGTATTCCGGTTAGAAACAACAGGGGACCAAGAAATGAACGGAGAAGGCGATAAGTATCACTTGTATCAAGAATTCTTATTAGGTGATGAAATTCTCGTAGCATTCTTGACATAATAGACAATAATACTCCAAGGTAGAACATAACATAAGCTAGATAGCAAGGAAAGCAAGATACAATAGAAAACATGAACAAGTTTGTGTTGGGGGGAAGGGAAGAATGTTGTTCATGATAACACAAATCATTGAGGGACAAGGATGGTATTTCTGATCATGAATTCGTTTGATATCCTTGAAGAGCTTGGAATATTGATGATGATCACCACACAGTTGTCGAGAGATTTCATGAAGGTGTAATCGATCAGTGATGACATCAAGTCAAAGGAATGATGAAGCGAATAGTTATTGGAACCATGGGTATGACACAAACTTGAAATCAAGCTTGATGTTCTAGGAGAAATGATATGACGAGGAAAATCAATGTAAGCTTAGCTCATGGTCGAAAATTGTGCTCCGGGAAGAAGGACTAGGTAGCACGGTTAAAGTTTTGCACAATAATGATATAGCCGATCAGGATAGGAATGACTTGAAGGATTATTAAACTTGTTGGGGATATTACTATCAGTTGAGACCCGCCCAGGAGGGGCCGGGTCAGCTTCAATGGCGGGTTACGCAAGAAGCTCGGTAAACATCCAAGTTTATAGTTTATTAAGTCTTATAGAAGGCCCAAAGGCCTGCGGCTGGCTTGCGGCCCGATATTGTAAGTAAACCGCCATATGTAAGGAAATACTTGTACATAAAGACATGTAAAGAAAGTCACCAAGCCGGACACGATTACGAGCCGGCCGGGACTCTGTAGGCCACCTGGCGTGTAAGTGCATCTAGTGCCACCCCTAGTTGGTTTTGGAGTATTGACGACAAACCTAGTTGAGGGACTAATGTGTTTGTGAGAATTGCAGGATAACACAGATAGAAGTCCCTCATTGATTCGGTTTTCCTACCAGAGATGACCCCTAAAATGTATGAAGACATTGAAGTCAAAGGTGGTATGTGAAGACATTCACATTGAAGACTATGACAAGAGAAGACATCGCGTGAAGACTATGGAGCGCGAAGACTTAGCAGTTCCGTCATTCTGTGTTTTTCTTTGTTCAGTCATAGGAACCACCGCACTGTTAAGTGGGGTCCATGTGAACCAGTCAGAATGACTGAAGTGATGCTTAACCAAATCCTATGTCTTTGAGTGAAGACTATGAGAGCAAATCTTGTCCAGAGATGGATAAGTCAGCTTTGCTTGTAGCCCAAGTAAAGTTGCCGTGTGTGTTTGAAATCTGACTGTTGGAACACGTGTCAGTTCCTTAGTGACCAAGGGTCATTTTGGACAAATCAGGTCGAGTTGCCTAGTGGCTATAAATAGCCCACCCCTACAACCATAAACGGTTGGCTGCTCAGAGTTAGTGCACGGCTTTTGTCGTTTGAGAGCAACCCACCTCGAAGCCTTTGAGAGAGAATTCCTTGCGAGGATAAAGCCCTAAACACCCAGAGCTAAAGAGTGTTAGGCATCACTTAAGTCTTCCTGTCTGTGTGATCTAAAGACTTATTACACTTGAGGACTGTGAATCCTCCAGCTGGTTAGGTGTCGCGTTCTGAGCATCCAAGAGTCATTGTGGATTGCCGGTGAACGAAGTCTGTGAAGGTTTGGAAGTCTACCTTGAAGACTTACCAGAGTGATTGGGCGAGGACTGGGTGTCCTTAGCTCAAGGGGAATAAGGTTAAGACGAGGTCTTCTGAGTTGAATCTCACCCTCCCTAACCAGACGTACAGTTGTCACAGCAACTGGAACTGGTCCAACAAATCATTGTCTTCAACGAGTCACTGGTTTCATCCTTCCCTTCTCTTTACTTACTGTTGGTCCTTGTGAAGTCATTGTATGATTGCTTTATCTTTTGTCTTCACTGAGTGACTGCTTGTTCTGATTGGCTTCACAATATCTTCCTACCTGATCTTTACTGCCTAGCTGCTATTAGTCATTATGCTTTCACTCCATTGAATACTTGACTATGGTTTGCCTAGTGTAGTCTACCTTCCACTGCATGGTAATAGGTTTATTTCTATTGTTTATCTTCCAAACTTCCTTGTTTTGAAGACTTTCATAAAAATGGCCTATTCACCCCCCCTCTAGTCGAGCACTAGCACTTTCAATTGGTATCAGAGCAAGGTACTCCCTTGTTATGTGTGATTCGGTTTCACCACCTGGAGTTTTAGCTATGTCGACTGCAGGGATAATCAAAGTCTCCGCTGACATACTTGAGAGGCTCAACACACACGAGTTTCAACTTTTTGAGAAAAGAGACATCTACGGTGCCAACTATGGGCGAACTCATGCCTTGAAGGCAAAAGATGTCTCCTCATCTGAAGAAGAGTCTGATAGCAGTTCTGATGATCCTGAAGACATTGGAAAGGGCCTGCTATGCTTGTGAAGAAGTTCCAAAAATTCACCAAGAAGAAAGGCTTCAGAAAGTCCTCACGATCAAGCTCAAGGAATGATGAAGCTTCTGCTCATGACTACAAGAAGAGAACATGCCACAAGTGCAAGAAACCTGGCCACTACATCTCTGAGTGTCCGCAGTGGGACAATGAGAACAAGAAGAAAAAGAAGAGCAAGGAGTATGATTCTGACGACAAGAAGAAGAAGAAATACTCAAAGTCTTCTTCCAAGTCCTCCTCAAAGTCTTCATCACACAAGAAGAGCTCATCTGGCAAGGCACGTGCGTTTGTTGGCAAGGAAATAGATTCAGAGGAGGAGTCCGCTTCTGAGGAGGCGGAGGTGGAGTCTGAGGAGGAGTCCGATTCTGGCGTTGCAAGTCTGGATACAACATACATTGCCAAGTCCATCTTCAACACTGAAGACAATGACTCTATCACCGACACCGATGCAAATGACAAGGACTACTCCACTCCTACCTACTGCTTCATGGCACACGGTGCCAAGGTAAACACACGCACTACTCACTATCAAACTTCCAGTGAAGATGACTCTGATTGTGGTTCCAAACCCAGCTACAAAACACTGGCTAAAATTGCAACTGAACAACAGAAAGCTATGGAACATATTCAAAAACCGTTAGACAAAAGCGATGACCTATTAGACGCTGAAATGACTCGATCTTAGTCCTTAATTGAAGACATAAAAAATCTTCACGTTAAGTATGAGGAACTTCAAAGTCGTCATGAAACGCTCTCAACAACTCATGAAAAGCTTTCCTATGATTATCTTCAAAGGAAGCAAGATCTTGAGAAATTGAGAGAGGCTCGTGAAGATCTTCAAAAGGAAAACGAGTCACTTCACGCCAAACAGATCAGTTCAGCTCAGGAAGGATTTGAACCACCATGTATTAAATGTATTGAGCATGACAACGCTACTTCTGTTGTTGGTTGTTCTACTGCTGCTACCATTGCAATATCTTCAAATGCTAATGTGCCAACTAACCCCTCTGCTGAGGATGCCACTGCTATTGCTGATGAGAATGCTAGGTTGAAAACATTGCTTCAAACAGGGATGTTCAAAAGTCTCAAAGGGCATCAGACACTATGTGATGTCCTCAAAAGGCAAATCCTGAACCGAAACCCTAGGAAAGAGGGTGTTGGGTTTGAAAGGAAAATGAATGCTAATGGCTCTTACTGGAAAACTGAGCAGTACCCCAAAACCACATGGGTTGCTGCAAAGGGACCTTCAGTGGATCCATCCACCCTATCTGGTTTCACTTGTGCTAATCCCATTGTTATTGATGAATCCTTTGATGCAAACTATAAACTGTTTAAGAATCAGAAGGGTGAAATGTTTGCCAGGTATATTGGTACTAACTGCAGGAATGGACCGCCTATGAAGAAGGTCTGGGTGCCGAAAAGGTGTTTGGAGAATCTTCCTGTGAATGTCATCATGACACCACAGGTGAAGAATACAAACCTGAGTCGCACTAACGCAAATGTTTTGCAGAGAAGCCATACTCAGGCCTATGAATATGAGCATGTTTCATCAAACCGCCGTGTTCATAAGACCAAGAACTATTTTGCTTATTCTTATGAGTACTATTGTCCACCTGCAATATTTTTTGCTAGGGCTCCAAAGCCAAAGTTCTCAGATGCTGCACTTAGACTCATTGCTTCAAAGCCACCCTTGAAGATGTGGGTAGCTAAGAAATCTTAACTCTCTTTTGCAGGGAAAGGTCTCTAGCCAAAAACCAAAATTGTCTGAAGCTATTGCTGGGGACCTTAAACATCTTGTAGGGCGCAAGATCAAATGCCCAAATGGTCTTATTATGTATATTGTTCTTGAGTCGCTTGCTACTTGCCCTATCAGTCCTAACCTCGATCTAACCTTTCATAATCCACTTGCTCGTCAAATGTTTTTTCTTCACAATTCTCTTCGTGAAGCCTATCCCCCTAACTGCACTGTAGGGTACGACACCAGCTGCTTCAGAATGGATTATTGATAGTGGGTGTACCAATCACATGACTGGCAAGCGAAGCCTTCTTGTGGACTCAACCTTACGTCCATCTGACAAAAGTCACATCACATTTGCTGACACTGGTAAAAGTAAGGTATTGGGTCTAGGTAGAGTTGCAATCTCAAAGGATCAACACATGGATAAAGTCATGCTTGTTGAATCCCTTGGTTTCAACTTATTGTCTATCTCAATGCTTTGCGATTTAAACATGATTGTGATATTTGGAAAATATCGTTGCCTTGTTCTAATGGAATCTGACAAGTCTCTAGTGTTTGAAGGGTATCAGAAAGATGATTTGTACGTGGTAGATTTCTCAGCAGGACCACATCTTGCCGTATGTCTTCTAGCAAAATCTTCAGAATGCTGGCTCTGGCATCGGAGGCTAGGGCATGCTAGCATGAGGAACTTGCACACTCTTGCAAGAAAGAAGCATGTCATAGGCATCGATGGCGTCAAGTTCAAGAAGGATCACTTATGCGGTGCCTGTGAAGCAGGAAAGATGACGAGGGCCAAGCATCTGTCGAAGACAATCATGACAACGACTCAACCCTTTGAACTGCTCCACATGGATCTTTTCGGTCCCACTCATTAATCAACTCTTACTACTACTGCTTGTCTCTATGGCTTTTTCATTGTTGATGATTATTCAAGATATACTTGGGTGCATATAATCCTCTACAAGACTGAAGTGCAAGATGTCTTCAGACGCTTCGCCAATCAAGCAATGAACAACTATGGCGTCAAGATAAAGCACATCAGAAGTGACAATGGCACTGAATTCAAGAACACTGGCCTAGATACATATCTTGATACTTTGGGCATCACACATGAATTCTCAGCTCCGTACACGCCACAGCAGAATGGCGTCGTCGAACACAAGAACATAACACTTATAGAGATGGCTCGGACGATGCTTGATGAATACAAGACTCCAAGAAAATTCTGGCCTGAAGCCATTGATATTGCATGCCATATCATCAACCGTGTTTATCTTCACAAGCTTCTGAACAATACATCCTATGATCTCCTTACTAGCAAGAAGCCAAATGTCAGTTACTTCAGAGTATTTGGTGCCAGGTGCTGGATCAAGGATCCACATCACACTTCAAAATTTGCACCAAAAGCACATGAAGGTTTTATGCTTGGATATGGAAAGGATTCGCACTCCTACAGAGTCTTCAACCTCTTTCACTATAAAGTGGTTGAAACTGTGGATGTGCGGTTCGATGAGACTAACGACTCGCAAAGAGAGCACCTGCCAAATGTGCTAGATGAAGTTCCATCCAGTGAATCAATCAAACTTATGGGAACTGGAGAAATCATACCTTCTAAAGCTCAGCCTGAAGAGGAACTTATCATCTCTACACCTGATCAACCTAAAGACAATGATCAACCTGAAGACAATGCTCAGCCTGAAGACAATCCTTCTAACGATGACAATGATCAGCAAGAGAAAAATCTTCGTCCTGGACATCCTCATGTTGCAAATGAAGTACAGATTGAGAGAATAATTGATAGCATCAATGCACCAGGTCCACTCACTCGTTCAAGGGCAACACAGCTAGCAAATTTCTGTGGGCATTTCGCATTTGTCTCATTATCTGAACCCAAGAAAGTTGATGAAGCCTTCATGGAACCTGAATGGATTCAAGCTATGCAAGAAGAGCTTCAACAGTTTGAGCTGAATAATGTATGGGAACTGGTTAAGCGTCCTGATCCTCGCAAGCACAATATAATAGGCACCAAATGGATATATCGCAACAAGCAAGATGAGCATGGTCAAGTTGTCAGAAACAAAGCTCGTCTCGTTGCTCAAGGATATACTCAAGTTGAAGGGATTGATTTCGATGAGACATTTGCTCCTGTGGCTAGACTTGAAGCCATACGCATATTGCTGGCCTATGCAAATCATCATAACATTCTTCTGCATCAAATGGATGTGAAGAGAACTTTTCTCAATGCAAGATTGATTAAGAAGTGTATGTTGCACAACCGCCTGGCTTTGAAGATCCAAAACATCCTGATATGGTGTACAAGCTCAACAAGGCACTGTATGGCCTCAAACAAGCCCCTAGGGCTTGGTATGACACACTCAAAGACTTCCTGAAGAGCGAAGGCTTCAAACCTGGTTCCCTCGACCCTACTCTCTTCACGAAGACATATGATGGTGAACTGTTTGTGTTCCAAATATATGTGGATGACATTATCTTCAGCTGCACCAATCAGAAATACACTGACGAGTTTGGATATATGATGCAAGAGCATTATCAGATGTCCATGATGGGTGAGCTAAAGTTCTTCCTTGGTCTTCAAATACGTCAGCAACGCAAGAACATCTTTATATTTCAAGAGAAATACCTCAAAGATTGCCTGAAGAAATTTGGAATGCAAGATTGCAAAGGCTACACGACGCCAATGCCAGCCAAACAACATTTGGGTCCCGACGACAATGGTAAAGAGTTTGATCAAAAGGTATATTGCTCCATGATTGGTTCCTTACTTTATTAATGTGCATCTAGGCCAGATATCATGCTTAGTGTTTGCATGTGTGCCCGATTCCAAGCGGCACCAAAGGAATCGCATCACTTAGCTGTGAAGCAAATTCTCAGATATTTGGCTCACACCCCAACCGTAGGATTATGGTATCCAAAGGGCTCAGAGTTTGATCTAGTTGGATTCTCGGATGCTAATTATGCTGGTGACAAGGTGGATCGTAAGTCTACATCAGGCACATGTCATTTTCTGGGATGATCACTTGTATGTTGGTCTTCAAAGAAGCAGAACTGTGTATCTCTCTCCACTGCTGAATCTGAATACATTGCTGCTGGATCTTGCTGCGCTCAGCTTCTATGGATGAAGCAAACACTCAAAGACTATGGCATTCACGGGAAGCAAGTACCACCCTACTGTGACAATGAAAGCGCCATCAAGATTGCCAACAACCCAGTTCAGCACTCGAAGACAAAGCACATTGAAATTCATCATCACTTTCTCAGAGATCATGTTGTGAAGGAAGATATTGATATCATACACGTCAACACTGAAGAGCAATTGGCAGATATCTTCACCAAGCCCTTGGATGAGAAGAGGTTTTGCAAGTTACGGTGTGAGCTAAATATCTTGGAATCCTCAAATGTCCTGTGATCAGGCACACATCCTAACACTTATGCATGTTGATGACTTAGATGTGCAACACACGAAGTAAAGTATATCTTCAATCAATGAAGACTTACATTCTGAGTGTGAATACATTAACATGGAATTTGACTTCAGAGCGCCACGATAATTGTGCGCCGTGTCTGGGTCTAATACTTCCTATACGGTGGGTAACGCCACCACCAAATTCTTTTGTTTGAAGTGTTTTACCCATGGCGTTACATGTGCTATGTCTTCACATTTTGTTTGTCTTCATTTTCAACTTGTCTTCATGATTATCTTCACTATGTTGACTTGATTGTCTTTTGATATATACATACTAGTGTTCTGTCCTCTATAACATTCACTTATAGCTACGTCATCCTTGTTGAATCTTTTGAACTAAGTGAATGTGATCGGACCCTAATCTCTCTATGCTTTCTATCTCAAACTCTATCTGTCCAAATCATATGCATTCTATTGAAACTGTCGAATGTATTCTCTGTGTCCTAGTCTGCAGAAGATACAGAGACAAACATTAAGTCTGTTTTCAATGCCAATTCCTCCACCTGAAACCCGGAGAAGTGGGAGCGACCACCCGACAATCCAGGCGTGCGTGGGAACGTGGAAGAACCTCCGATATGTTGCATGATGGCCACTTGTCCTTCAGATGTGAATCCCCAGGGGCACCTGTGTAATAACACGGTGCCGTCCCTGTCCCTATAAATACACACCTCACCATAGTCATTATCCTTTCTTCCACTCTTGCACAAACCCTAGCGCCACCGCTAGCCCTCGACGACGCTGGCGACGAAGCGCTTAGCTGCCGTGACCTCACCGACACCGTCTTCATGTCGGTCGCGGACATCGTCTTCTCCGCCGTCACCGTAGGTGTCCTCCGTCGCCAAGTTAGGGCACGAACAATCGAACTGCTCGGCCTCCTCTCCCACTCCGTCTAGCAGTTCTTCGTGTGGTAAATAAAACTTCCTTTTTACGGCCCCTTTGATCCTATAGATTCATCACTTTCTACCACAAGCAGTTTCTGTTCACACAAGTTGGATCTATTTCATACTGCATCTCATAATATGCCTAGTATGTTCACTTATGCTTCACAAAGTAGTTAGATTCCTCACTTGTACTTATTCATGGATTCGTACAAATCTGGAACAAACTCTCTATCTATGAGTGAATGTCTTCGCACTATGAGGTCAATGTCTGCTAAACTGATTTATCTTCAAAATCTTCTGAGAATGCATATGAACTCTTCCCCTTCCCTCACACCTTAATGCTGTCACAGGTACATGTCCGTGGGAGAATCCCTTGGTTCTCATAGTCTGCATTCATTTGCAGAATTCTTACATCATCATATAAATTCTCCCGAAGCCAGTTCCTATTTGACCAGCAAGTGGAAGCCTTTGAAACCTTTGAACATGTTGAAGCCATTCAGTTTGAAGATCATGGCACCAGAGAAACCTACAAGAAAGGGTGGCAGACAGCGTCGTGGCAACACCTCAAGAGATTTGCCTCCTGTCCTCTATGAGTTGTACAAGACAGATCCAGAGGAGGACTACAATCAGCGAAAAACTCGAATCCAATGGATTCGAAGATATTGGGCAGAACAGTGGTTCAAGTACAGGTTCATGACCCAGGAGTATGCTGAGAAGAATGCCATCAAACGACCATGGGGAGACATTCTATATAGAAATCTTCAACCCAAGTCCAGAGCTGAAGCCATTGAACAAGGCTTCTATCCTTGCATGGTTCGTGGACCGCAGCCTGCGGATGCAGACCCATCTTCATTACTGTGGTGTCGTGATGATAATCTGTTCAAGCACAACCTTCAGTTTGCCAGGAACTTGGCCAAAGAGAACAAGAAGTCATGAGGCTTAGAATTCAATCCAGGCCCCTCTGCTCCTCGTGCTGATGGCACACGCGAAGCTAAACCCAATCTTGTTGTGCCCTTCTACAACCTGGAAGGTCTCATCACTCATATCATGGTTCAAGGGACAGCCGTGGATGAGCCTGCAGATGACGCTGAATCTGATGAAGCGCCTGCACCGCCGAAGCCAAAGAAACTGAAGAAGCCTAAAGCTTCAAAGCCTGCTCCTGCACCAAAGGTCTTACAGGCGAAGCCTCTGGCCACTGCACCTCCTGAACACAGTGTGCAGTCTGAAGATTTGTCACGCAACTCCAAGCCCTCGAGAGTAAAGATGCCCTTGCAACCCACCAGCCAAGAACTGACTGTTGCTGCTATTCTGCGCAATGACGTCATTGATCTGTCCAGCGATGAAGATCTTGCAGATGATGCTCTTGAGCAACTGATCAAGAGCAAAGAAGAAGCAGAAATCTTCAATGATTTGCCTCTCTTTGACGTAGCAATCCTTCACAACTTCATTGATGAGTGGTTTGAAACCCCCAATCTCAGCTTTGATGATCTGCAACTTCCAATTGGCCTCAGTGTCGCTTTCACTGGCGCCATTGCTTCTGAGCTAGCTCTAGCTCAGCGCATCGTTGAACTGAAGCAAAAGATCCACTATGAGAAAGCTCAGTTCAAGCAGCACATGGCAAAGCTCAGCATGCAAGATGTCAAGAACTTCAAGACTATGCTGCATGAGCTCAAGGAAGCCTTTCTCAAGAAACGCGAAGAAGCTAAAGGTTCTCGTGAGCGCATGAAGAGTCTGGCTGAAAAGCGCAAGGCTCTTGGGCGTCCTGGCATCGATCCCAGGATGGCTGCAAAGAAGAAGAAGAAGCCAGCTGTGGCCGAACCCGATGCAACAAGGAAGGAAGCACATCCCATTGTCTTCCCAGCCAGTATGACAGGCTCGAAGCCTAAGGTCCCCACAGTGGCTTCAGAATTAAAGAAGAAAAGGGCTGCCGAGGCTAAAGCCAGAAAGAGGAAACATCCTGAAGCTTCTGATGTCGCTCCCTCCAAGAAGAAGCGCAAAACCAAGAAAGATCGGGCTGCTCCCACAGAGCCCCTTATTGTTGAGCCCATCTAGGTTGCTCGTCCTTCCTCTTCGCATCAAGAACGACGGATGGTAATTCATGAGCCTGCTTCCACAGAAGCTCCTAAAGCTGAAGACATTCCAGCAGTTGACCCCACCGCTGCTGAAGACATTGCTCACCATGACAATGTTTAAGATGATGAAGTCCTTCCTCAGATCGAGGACCAATTGGTATCATCGCCTGTGCTTACGGACAGCGAACTCATCAGCATTGGTCGTCCTCTGACGCCAACTGCTCAGGATGCATCGTGGGCTAATCACCCATAGAGACAAGACACTCCAAGCTCTCCCCAACCGCAAGCTACCCCAACAGTGCAAGATGATGATGACTTTAAGGCCCAGCACGCTCCATCTCCACAAGCATCGCCCACATTACGCAGGCTTCGCAAAGGACCAAGGCCACAAGTCACTCCCACAATGCACGTGTCTGAATCCGAAGCCAAAATGGCTGACGATGTTCCGGCTGCATCAGCCGATGAAGAAGAAGATGAAGAAGAAGAAGCCCCAAGAGATTCAAGAGTTGCTCCACCCCCGTCTCACCAAGATGTTGTTCCCGAGGAGAACGTGACCGACCCTCCAGCTTCTGAAGTGGAGGTTAACAACCCTGAAGTAGCCACCAACATCACTGTTGACGCCAATGACGTTGTCATGGTTGACGCCAATACGGCGCCAGAAGCCAATGAGGCACCAGAAATCAATGCAACACCTGAAGTCAATGCTGCAGCACCTGAGGTCCAAGCACCTGAAGCACATGTGGCCCCTGAAGCCCATGAAGACAATGACAATGCCCCTATTCCCCCTCCAAGACCTCACACAATGGAGCTGGCATTTGATTGTGGTCAGCCGGTTATGGTTAGATGGTCCATTCTGACTCCTTCGCCTGCTGCTGGTCCACAATTTGAGTACCACGTCGAGCACAGGCCTCAAGTTCAAAAGCCCAAGCCAAGACTTCCATGATTCCCAGGCACTGCCACTTCACCTGGGGTCTTCAATGCAACTGGCTTCGTGGCACATAATACCTTCTTCAACAGCTCCAAGAACCCCTATACAAGACCGCTCATTTCCTCAGATAGGTTCTGGAGCTATCAGCAGCGCAGCTACTATTCCTGTGTCCTATACAATCAAGGGCGCATATTTCCACATATGCGCCTCGACTCTGAAGCTATAGCTGGTCTGCCCTGTCTCGAAGAAGCATTGGACTGTTTCAGAGATGCTGGTCTGTTGCAGTTCGTCACTGACAAGGAGCACTGGAACGAAGAATTGCTGCTTTAATTCTATGCCACTCTTCATATTCGAGGCTACAACAGGGATCCGAAGACTTGGGTCCTTGAGTGGATGACATGCAATGTCCATCATGAAGCTAAAGCTCTTGATATCATTGAGCTCATAGGCCTGCACACTCCTGGTGAATACTATGAACCAGGTTGTCAACAACATCGAAATGCCTTGGAAAGCATCTTTCAGAACCCAGAACCCAACATGAGTCAAATGCTCAGCATGATGAAGCCTCTACCTCATGACGCAGAAGACCCATCTGAGTTCTTTGTTGAAGACCTAGAGTACCTGCCTCGCACCATTTACCACATCATCAGGAAGACTCTATGGCCTGTCAAAGGACACTCATCTGCAGCGAAGCTTGAAGGAGCAATGAAGAATTTGGTTTTCTATATCTTCAATAGCATCAGCTTCAATGCTCAAGACTTCTTCATCAGGCAGTTGGCTGCGTCTGGCTCTGACATCTTTGGGTTGAAATTATATGCTCCATGGGTCATGCGTCTGATAAAGCGTCACTCAGCTTTCAACTATCAGCCGTCTGCGCGCAATCATCTTATATTCTTGCCCGAGGTTGATCTGTCAGTTGAAGCCATTTACCCAGAGCCTGCTAAGGATCCCATTTATCTTCACAATGCTGATCACCAAAGCTTCACCCAACCCATTGAAGGAATTCCAGCAGTGTCTCATGTTTATCCCCTTGCTAGAAACACACATGCCCCTCGTGCTCAAACTGATGCCACTGGTAGCACCATTGCGCAAAGGCCTCAAAGACGATCTCGTGTCCTCAATAACCGAGAGCTTCTCGTCGCGCTGCATCAGAAACAGGACAAACATCACGACTGGCTTAAGAGTCAGATGCAAAGCCTCTTGGTGGATGTCAACCGCATTCGCAATCTTGCCACCAAGAATGCCTTTGTCACTCATGAAACCCGTCGGAGGTCGTGGAAGAGTTTGACCCTACTGAGTGCTGAAGCTGACCTGCACGATGATGGCTTCACCGAACGCTTCAAGTTTGACTCAACTCCTCCCAGAAATGCTCACTTGCATCGGACTCCCTCACTTGAAGACTCTGAATACTCGTCCTCAGCTACGACCGTAAATGCCAGAGTCATCGATGACCAAGATGATGAAACTTCCCCTCCTCCAACTTCAGCACGTGACGACACTGCACTAGGTTCCTCTGCACCACCGGATCTCACCGACGACCCTGCTGCCTCGCCTGCACCTCATGGGAATGAGTAGGCGCTCTATGTCTTCAAACCTTTTTGGTCCTCACTGACAAAAGGGGAAGAAGCATATGAGTTGATAGTCTTCAAGCGGGTCTATATGGGTGGTTGATTTTTTTTGCTACTTTTGCCAAGTGCTTACAACTCTCGTTTTCGATACATTTGGTTCTGCTACTTATTTGCTATTCTGTGGTGCGATGATAAATTCCGCATGTGCGACGATAAATTCCGCACTTAGATCATTTTGCAGACATCCATTTTTCATTATGCATGTCATTATCTTCGTTACATCATATCTTGCATAATGACTTGTCATCATAAATTGAAGAGGATCTCCACAAGTACAACCTGCCATGTGCATTTGCATACTAAAAGAAAATTACTTATATGCACATCTTCAGGGGGAGCCTTTGCCACTTATGAAGACAATACCCTATCCATTACAATTTCACATATTTTATTCCCCGTTGAAAACTTCAACTAGTTTGTCATCAATCACCAAAAAGGGGGAGATTGTAAGTGCATCTAGTGCCACCCCTAGTTGGTTTTGGAGTATTGACGACAAACCTAGTTGAGGGACTAATGTTTTTGTGAGAATTGCAGGATAACACAGGTAGAAGTCCCTCATTGATTCGGTTTTCCTACCAGAGATGACCCCTAAAAATGTATGAAGACATTCAAGTCAAAGGTGGCATGTGAAGACATTCACATTGAAGACTATGACAAGAGAATACATCGCGTGAAGACTATGGAGCGCGAAGACTTAGAAGTTTTCTCGTTCTGTGTTTTTCTTTGTTGAGTCATAGGAACCACTGCACTGTTAAGTGGGGTCCAAGTGAACCAGTCAGAATGACTGAAGTGATGCTTAACCAAATCCTATGTCTTTGAGTGAAGACTATGAGAGCAAATCTTGTCTAGAGTTGGATAAGTCAGCTTTGCTTGTAGCCCAAGTAAAGTTGTTGTGTGTGTTTGAAATCTGACCATTGGAACACGTGTCAGTTCCTTAGTGACCAAGGGTCATTTCGGACAAATCAGGTCGGGTTGCCTAGTGGCTATAAATAGCCCACCCCCTACAACCATAAACGGTTGGCTGCTCAGAGTTAGTGCACTCCTTTTGTCGTTTGAGAGCAACCCACCTCGAAGCCTTTGAGAGAGAATTCATTGCGAGCATAAAGCCCTAAACACCCAGAGCCAAAGAGTGTTAGGCATCACTTAAGTCTTCCTGTCTGTGTGATCTGAAGACTTATTACACTTGAGGACTGTGAATCCTCCAGCCGGTTAGGCGTCCCGTTCTGAGCATCCAAGAGTCATTGTGGATTACCGATGAACGAAGTCTGTGAAGGTTTGGAAGTCTAGCTTGAAGACTCACTAGAGTGATTGGGCGAGGACTGGGTGTCCTTAGCTCAAGGGGAATAAGGTGAAGACGAGGTCTTCTGAGTTGAATCTCAGCCTCCCTAACCAGACGTACAGTTGTCACAGCAACTGGAACTGGTCCAACAAATCATTGTCTTCAACGAGTCACCGGTTTCATCGTTCCCTTCTCTTTACTTACTTTTGGTCCTTGTGAAGTCATTGTATGATTGCTTTTTCTTTTGTCTTCATTGAGTGACTGCTTGTTCTGATTGGCTTCACAATATCTTCCTACCTGATCTTTACTACCTAGCTGCTATTAGTCATTGTGCTTTCACTCCATTGAATACTTGACTATGGTTTGCCTAGTGTAGTCTACCTTCCGCTACATGGTAATAGGTTTATTTCTATCGTTTGTCTTCGAAACTTCCATGTTTTGAAGACTTTCATAAAAATCGCCTATTCACCACCCTCTAGTCGATCACTACCACTTTCATGGCATCAACCCGTGTATATAAGGGGACGACCCGATGGCGGTTTAGGGCAAGAAAACAACCAAGCCCATAACCAAGCTGGCGAGTTGAGCCTCTTGGAAGTCAAAACCTCAGCAATACCAATCCCAACTAGATGTAGGCTTTTACCTTCATCGTAAGGGGCCAAACTAGTATAAAACTCTCTCGTGTCCTTTGTTCCGATTAACCCCTTTAAGGTTCCTAGTGCGATGGCCCTACGACTAAGTCCTTTCTCTAGGACATCTGCCGTGTCAACTCCACGACAGTTGGCACCCACCGTGGGGCCAGCACATGGTGGATTTGAGTTCTTGAAGGGCAACTTCAAAGGGCTCAAGGGATACGCTATGGGTCGGATGACCAAGAGTCGTCGCGGCAAGATCTACATCGACGGTGAAGGCTGGGGCCCCGAGGACGGCTCAATCGAGTACGGGTACCGGGTCCCCTTTGGCGGAATTCACGTCTTCATCAGCCGGATCGGCGAGTCAGGCCTTGAGCCAGATGTCCACACCGACCTCATCGAAATGGCTCAGCGCGCCGGGTCCGCCCGTGTTCAATCTGTCATGAAGCATGCCTTAGTAGGCTGCATCCATGGTGGTGAATACTCCGAAGGATCGATGGAAGGCGGGGAGACGGCCATCTGCTCTGATACTGCATCATCAACAGGTGAGACAGACTCGTTGTACCAACTTCAAGACGGCATGCTCGGGGGCTGTTCCAATGGCAGTAGTATTCCGGACCCCCTTGAGCCGCGGAATTGGGCCGGAGCCTTCATGGCAGGGACGCAGCCTGGGCAGAACTCCACCGCAGCGATAGCAGTAGCCACTAGGTCGGCAGCTGCCGGGTCAGGAAACCCCGCGCGCCCCCGGCTCAGGTTCTCATGGACCTCATGGATAAACTGACGACTCTGTTAACTGCTGTGGTAGAGCCGGCGGATAAAGCCCAGCATGACGCAGAAGTGGCATGCGTGTGGGAGGAGATGGTGCAAGCTAAGGAAAATCTGGCCGCGGAGGAAACCCGGATGGCAGCAGAACGAGCAGCTTTGGATGCTCGTGCTTAGCTGCTTCAAGCAGAAACCTTCCGGCTCTCAGTGGATCTTAATGCATCAAACGAAGTCATGAGGAGGAGGCGTTAGAAAACTCAGTCGCGTCTTCCTCTAACACTGGATCCGAGGAATCTGTTCCATACATCCAGAGCTGGAGGGAGCAACCCGCCAGAGGCAAACCGGGTCACGATACCCGGTGCACCAGTTCAGCCACGCACCATGGAGCCGCCACGCATGAATACAGCTCCTCCTCGTTATATATCAATTCCCCCGGGTTACTTCTCCAACCCCATGGAGAACCTCATTGCGGCGTCGGCTCGTTTGGCAGCTCTCCCGATGGAAGGCGACTCGCCAGGAGCAATTGAAACCCGGAGGGTAAGAGAACTACTTCAGACAGCTTTGGCCCAGCAGGATGCATACTCCTACAGTCGATACATGATTCATTCAACTCCTCGCCCAAGCCGGAGCCTGAGTTACAGTAGGCACATGGAATCTGCAGAGATGTCAAGTAATGCTCAACGTCACAACCGGCCATATAGGCATGAGCTGGTGCGGGCTGGAGCCCTTAACTTGGTGGATCAGGAGAGGATTCGTCAAGAGGCAGAACGGGCGACTCAAATAGCAGCAGAGCAGGCGGCTCACCAAACCTTTCCGGCTTATCCAGCAACCTTGGTTGAGGCAGGAGTGGCTACAAGAACCGGAGGCGTACCTTGCCTGGTCCCAACCATACGCAATGAGCGGTTGCCCAAGGATTTCAAGGGACCTTGTAAGGTCCTAATTACACGGCTGACTTACAGCCGGGGGCTTGGATTGAGAGTTATGAGATGGCTATGGAGCTGTTGCAGGTTAGTGATGCTGCAATGGCCAAGTACTTTACCATGATGTTGGATGGAATGGCTCAGACCTGGTTGAAAGGATTACCACCCAATTCCATCGGCTCATGGGCAGAGTTGAAGGCATAGTTCATCCAGAACTTTAACGACACGTGTAAGTAGCCAATGTCGATTGTGTACCTGACCAATTGCAAGCAAGAGGATGGAGAATCTACAACCCATTGGGTGCGCTGGGTGAAGGAGATAATACATTCATCTGATAAGATGGATGCCGGTTAGCAGTTTTGATGTTGGAGAAAAATTGCCGTTTTGAACCTCTGAAGTAGAAGTTGGGGCGGCTTAAACGTAACTGTAATGACATGGGAACGTCGATGGAGGCTCTTGTCAAGTATGCCGATTCTGATACCACCAAAGACCCGGCATCTGATGAAGAAAAAGCAACAAAGGGAAAGAAGAACGGCAATGGCAAGGGTCACCGGCATAACCCGGCAAATCAAGGAGGTAATAAGCGTAAGGCTGATGAGTTTGTTGCTAATACTAATGCGCAGGGTGGTAATCAGTGGCGCAAGGGCAGACAACCCCCTCGATCGGGCAGGTCATGCCCCAACCTTGAGCAGTTGTTGAATGAACATTGTCCAAGACAGGGCACCCGGGAGAAGCTAGCCACCCACTTGTGGAAGGATTGCACGATCATGAAGGTGTTTAAAAATTCAAACGCATTTGATGGGGGTCACGGCCCGGGTGGCGGCTCAGGTGGAGGCGGCTTTCAGGGCCCGGGCGCCAGTTCAAGCGGAGGAGGTTTTCATGGTCAGGGTCATCCTCGTCACTAGGGAGGATATAATCAGCAACACAGCCAAGGGAATCAACATTAGCAACAATCCGGCTACTAGAGAAACCCGAAGCAGTTGAGTAGCGGACAGTATCATGTCTTTAATACCAGTTTATGTAAGAGAGACAAGAAACTCCACAAGAGGGCCGTCAATGCCGTTGAACCGGCAATTCCACGTTATCTACGTTGGTCGGAGCAGCCTATTGTGTGGAGCAGAGAGGATCACCCGCCCCGGGTTGATAATCCGGGTCACTTGGCTTTGGTAGTGGCACCTCAGGTTGGTGGGTACAAGTTTACTAAGGTACTAATGGATGGAGGCAGCAGCATCAACATCCTTTACTATGAGACGTTCCGCCGGATGGGATTGACGGATAAAAATCTTAAACAATCCAACACTGTTTTTCATGGTGTGGTACCCGGTAAGTCGGCATACCCAGTTGGTAAGATTGAGCTGGAGGTAGCCTTTGGGGATGAGTATGACTCCAGGGCAGAAAAATTAACCTTTGAAGTGGTTAAGATCAAAAGCCCATATCATGCTCTGTTTGGGCGGCCGCCTTATGCCAAGTTCATGGCTCGGCCGTGTTATGTGTATTTGCAGCTCAAGATGCCGGGTCACAAGGGCACCATTACAGTCCATGGGAGCCGGAAGTTAGCCTTGGAATGTGAAGAGGGGGATGCTGCCTATGCCGAATCTGTTTGTGCAACAGAGGAGTTAAAATTCTACAAGGATGATGTTGACCCGGCGGACATGACGTCATTAAAGAAACCAACAACAGAGCATGAGCCAGAGTTAAATTTCAAATCGGCTGATGACACTATGATGGTTGACTTTGTGCCTGGTGATTCATCCAAACAGTTCATCATCAGCGCGAACTTGGATCCGAAATAGGAAAGCGCGCTCATCGAGTTCATCCGTGAGAACTGGGACATCTTTGCATGGAAACCTTCAAACATGCTGGGTGTCCCGACGGAACTCGCTGAGCACAATCTTAATGTCGATCCAAAGTAAAAACCTGTCAGACAATTTCTTCGGCGGTTCAATGAAGAAAGGCGCAAGGCCATTGGAGAAGAGGTGGCCCGGCTCTTGGCGGCCAGGTTCATTGTGGAGGTCTTTCACCCAGAATGGTTAGCTAACCTGGTGCTCGTGCTCAAAAATAATGGCACCTGGCGTATGTGTGTGGGTTACACTGATTTAAACAAGGCTTGTCCGGCTCATCCTTTTGCTCTTCCCCGTATTGATCAGATCATTGATGCTATGGCGGGTTGCGCACAGTTGAGTTTCTTAGATGCTTACTCCGGTTATCATCAGATTAAGATGGCAGTCAAGGATCAAGAGAAGACAACATTTATAACTCCTTTTGGGGCTTTCTGCTATGTGTCTATGCCTTTTGGGCTTAAGAGTGCCCGGGTGACTTACCAGCGGTGTTTGCAGAATTGTCTTCACAATCAAATTGGGCGCAATGTTCATGCCTATGTGGATGATATAGTGGTGAAATCCAGGGAAGAAGAAACCTTGGTCACAGACCTGAAAGAGACTTCTGATAATCTTCAGGTTTACAAGATGATGCTTAACCCGGCAAAGTGTGTTTTTGGAGTGCCAGCCGGCAAGCTCTTGGGTTTTCTGGTGTCTAACGGAGGTATCGAAGCTAACCCGGAGAAAATCAAGGCAATCACATCTCTAGCCAAACCAACCTGCGTCAATGATGTTCAACAGCTGGCGGGTCGCGTGGCTGCTTTTAGCCGGTTCATAAGCCAGTTAGGGGAAACGGCTATGCCTCTGTATCAATTGATGAAGAAAACAAATGTTTTTGTTTGGAGTGATGCTGCGAACGCCGCTTTTGAGGATCTGAAGGCACAGCTAGCTGAGCCACTGGTCCTAGCTGCTCCAATTGAGAAAGAGCCACTATTGTTATACATAGATGCCAACTCACGGGCTGTTAGTGTGGCTATGGTGGTAGAATGCAAGGAGGCTGGCAGAGAGCATCCGGTTCAGCGGCCGGTTTATTATGTCAGTGAAGTGCTAATTGAGTCTAAGCAACGATATCCACATTGGCAGAAGCTTGTTTATGGGTTGTTCATGGCAAGCCAGAATCTTAAACATTACTTTCAGGGACATCCAATCACTGTGGTTAGCTCCGCTCCTTTGGGAGACATTATTCAAAACAGAGAAGCTACAGGGCGAGTGGCCAAGTGGGCAATTGAGCTTGGATCTCATGGGCTGAAGTATGTTCCACGCACTGCGATTAAGTCTCAAGCCCTGGTTGACATCATCAATGACTGGACAGAGATGCAGATACTAGAAGAAAAGCCCGACAACACATATTGGACTATTCATTTTGATGGGTCCAGGCAATTGGAAGGCTCGGGGGCTGGAGTTGTATTAACTTCCCCACGAGGTGATAAATTTTGTTATGTGTTACGATTGATGTTTCCGTGCACTAACAATGCAGCAGAGTATGAAGCTTTACTCCATGGTCTTCGAGTGGCAAAGGAGATGAGCTTGAACCGGGTCAGATGTCTTGGTGATTCAGATCTAGTGGCTCAGCAGGTGTCTGGCAAGTGGGATTCCAAAGACCCTCTCATGGCGGCTTATCGCCTAGAGGTCGATGTTGTTGCAGGATATTTTAAAGGCTATTAGGTGGAACACATTGACCGTCGAAAAAACGAAGCAGCTGATGCTTTGAGCAGGCTGGGGTCTCAACGTAAGCCGGTACCACCCAACACCTTTTTAGATGTTTTGCATAACCCCTCTGTAAAGTTACCCAAAGAAGAAGATTTAGCTGTTCCTGACCTGGAGGCGCAGTTGGTGGCGGCTCTTCATGTCATCCCAGATTGGACGGTGCCGATCTTGGCTTACATGACCCGGGGAGAATTGCCAGCGGATGAGACGCTGGCTCGACAGATAACCCGGCGGTGTAAGTCCATGACAATTTCGGATGGAGAGTTATTTCATCGCAGTGTTTCCGGAGCGTTTCAACGGTGTGTTTCCCCCGAAGAAGGTCAATAAAATCCTTCGTGAGATCCATGAAGGCGATTGTGGTCATCACGCCGGGTCAAAATCTTTAGTGGCCAAGGCGTTTTGTCACGGTTTTTACTAGTTAACGGGACACGCTGATGCAGAAGATCTGGTCAGTAGATGTGATGGATGTCAGAAATTCGCATGACGAGCGCATGTGCCGGCTCAAGAGCTCCGGATGATTCCAATCACTTGGCCGTTTGCAGTTTGGGGGCTCGACATGGTGGGACCTTTCAAAAGGTCTAAGGATAAAAAGACGCATCTCTTGGTGGCTGTTGATAAGTTCACCAAATGGGTTGAGGCGGAGCCTGTAAGTAAGTGCGATGCAGCCACGGCGGTTCAGTTCATGAAAAAAGTATTCTTCTGTTTCGGTTTTCCACACAGTATTATCACAGACAATGGCACAAATCTATCCCAAGGGGCTATGGAAGAATTTTGTCAGTGAGAGCACATCCGGCTTGATGTTTCTTCCATAGCTCATCCTCAATCCAATGGTGAAGCGGAGAGAGCCAATCAAGAAATTTTGAAAGGGCTAAAACCCCGGATTATGGTTCCTTTACAGCGAACGCCGGGTTGTTGGGTAGAGGAGTTGCCTTCAGTGTTATGGAGTATCAATACTACACCCAACAGGTCTACGGGTTACACACCCTTCTTCATGGTTTATGGAGCAGAAGCAGTGTTGCCTAGTGACATCCGTCATGACTCGCCCCTTGTGACGGCTTATGTTGAAGCTAACAATGAAAAGGCCAGACAGGATGCGCTTGACTTGTTGGATGAAGAAAGAGACTTAGCAGCAGCATGGTCAGCAGTTTATCAACAGGACATGCGTCATTATCACAGCCGTCGAGTTATGTCCAAGACTTTTTAGGAAGGCGACTTGGTGCTCCGGCTCGTCTAAGATCTTTCAGATGCACACAAGTTATCCCCACCTTGGGAAGGACCCTTTGTGGTTAGTAAAAATTTAAACAATTGGTCCTACTACCTCATTGACGTTCGAGAGCATGCAGACTCATGTAAGTTGGAAGAGGAGACCCGCTGGCTGTGGAACATTGCTCAACTTCGGCCATATTACACCTGAGCCACCGGCTCTCATCATGTACATACATTCACATTGTATATACAATGATAAGCAATAAAGTAAGACCATCGGTCTCTTTTCTTTTCAAAGACTATGCATCTTTATTATTTTTATTAATAAATGACTATTAAGGAGTTGATCATATTTGAATCAAGTTTAACCTTTTTTAGTCCGGCTTATGATCATATTCGAATCTAGCTGTAAATCTCATGGTCACGTGGGGGCTTCCTGTTCAAACATAGGTTGTATTCGAACCAAAGAGAACATATCTTTCATAACCCTCTTGATCGGCTCAACGCCAAACTCACATGGGGGTTTCTTGATCGTATCCGAATCATAGCTTAACCCCTTTTGAGCCGACTTGGATCGTATTCGAATCAGGGTTGTTAAAAACCTCTCAAGGTCATTTGGGGGCTTCCTGTTCAAACATAGGTCGCATTCGAACCAAAGAAAACATATCTGTCGGTACCCTCTTGATCGGCGCAACGCCAAAGCCACTGGGGGCTATATGGTCGTATTCGAACCTTAGCTTAACCCCTTTGGTCCGGGTTACTGATATTATTCCAATCAGAAACCCCCAACCTTTTGAATACAGAGTTAAAATTATGTTTGTTATCTGTTGCTTGCCTTTGAGTTTTTGTTGTTTCAATATTACAAATGAGATAGCCTGGTTTTCTTTGTCGTCTCAATTATTGAACAACAGAGCCGCCCGGGTTATTCAAACCGGTGGTTCAAGGATCCAAAGGTATGACCTACTAAGATATGATGATCATTGAGTATTCAAGGAGTATTAAACTTTTTATATATTGAATTATCAAATTCATCACCCGAGTTATTTAAACCGGTGATCTAAGGATCAACAAGGACAAGGTATGGTTCTTACTTATACGCGCTTATCGGCTGCATTAACTTCAGAGTTGGTATTAAACCTTATCCTTTATTTATATTTAACTCTGTTTTTTGAGATGGAGATATGGGTTGTAAATTAGATGTTTAAGCCCAGTTGGTTCTAAACCGCCTTGCTAGGTTTTTCCTTGTGTTTACAGTAACAGAGTTCAAACATTGCAGAGACAAGCATTAAACGATGCATAAGAAAGCATTAAACATTGGCATCTGGAAGCACAGATTCATGTAGAAGTGTTTTATGCGCGATGGCATAAGCAAACATGCGGTGTTTTAAACAGCTAAGCTATTACAAGGCTTTATAAGCCCGTGAAGATTATCACTATCCTTCCCTCGCCGGTTCACCATCTGGAGTCTGCTGGAAGTTGGATTTTGACCAATCAAAGCCGTTCATGGCAACAAATTCAGCTTCATCGTCAATCAAGCCGACCGGGTCAATTTCTGGGGCAAATGAATCTTCTCTCACGGGTGGGATCAGATCGGCAACTTTGTATGAAGGAGTGGCCATCTTCCTATTTGCACTATCAAAACCTGGCTGGTATTTTTCCACGTTGGTGTCATCTCCAAGGCTAGTCGCCTGAGGCCGGACTTCACGGACGCAGGCTATAAAGTCATCTTGATCAAAAGGAGACTCGTCCTCCTTCACGGTAGGATAGCCCCTTGCAACATCTGCCGGGTCTAGATCTGGCACCCAAGCTTTGGAACGGCTTAGGGCAGTCAGTGCACCGGCTCGCGCATAGGTGCGTTTTACCTCTTGGAAGCAGGAAGGATGGATAGCTTCTTCACGACATCGCTAAGCCGGTTGGGTCCTTGATTTACCGGAGAGATAGCGGCCAGAGCCCGTTGTGCACCAATGTACAATTGTTCAACCAAGGTGTATACTGGCTTCAGCTTAATCAATGGGTCTTGGCTTAGATTTTTGCTTCGCGGACCTGTATATATTTTTAACAGAGTCAGTTGGTGGATCATATTCCGGTTTGAAAAAAATTATATTCAAGATCAATTCAGACAGCTTACCAAAGATAGTAGCAACCATCTGAGACACTAGGCCCTTCAAATTGTTCAGCTCTGTTGAAATTTCTTTTAGAGCTATTTTGGCTGTCTCAGCTCGGCGGGTCAGGAGTGTTTTCTCATTTTCCCAAGTTTTCTATTTGGCAGCAAAGTTGGTCTTCAAAGTCTCCGTTTTAGAAAGGCTCATTTGCAATTTGGAGGTGGAAGATTTGATTTCTGACTCCTGGCTTGCTAGCCGGGTCTTTGCGTCAGTCAATTGGGAGTTCAGTTCAGACATGCATTCTGTGAAACATTCAGATAAGTCAAGATTTGTTTTCAAATTCGAGTATCCAAATTCAAAATTCAATGTCCCAAGTACTTTACGAATAAATCACTTTGCACTTGGGGGCTAATGTATGCCAAATCAAATTTTTGCGACTCTACCAGCATATTAGAAGTCCCAAGTCCTTTACAAAGTAACAGCACTTGGCACTTACGGGCTAATGTACGCAGTTCAGCAAGTTTATTAAGGCTAAACCGGAATGTTAAGTACTTTACAGATGGTGTTCAATTCTGAAGTACCGATTCATTAATGATCAAATAAACCGGTCCTTGGGGACTATGGGTGAAGTCTTGTTCTATCAAATATCAGGCAAAGATTTAGAAGTAAAGGTCTCGGCTTATATTCTAAGTCTACAGGTTATTCCGTTCCTCTCATAATCTACAGACTTGGGGGATGAAGGGATATTGGTAAACCGGAAACTACATACCTCATACTTCAATTGAAGCTGCTTGACCATCTCAATCTCAGAATCATGACTGGAGTGTACATGACTGAGATAGCCGGATAAGATATCACTGGCATTAAGACGGTCATAGTTGGCAACATCAAGACGAACCTTCCGCCTCTCCAAAGCTTCTTGCTTAGCTGTGCACCGTGCCAATACCGTCGGGTTCCCCGGCTCAACAAAGCGGCTCCCAGTAATTTGAACATCTTGAACACGGGGAGACGGTGGGTCGGTTGAGCTTGACGGACCAGCTGCAGAAGGGTTAATAGTCGTCTTGATAAGGGATGGCTGTGGAGGATTTGCTTCATGGACAATAGGCGGGTCTTCTGGCGCGACAGTTAATGGAGAAGGTGGCCTAGCCGGCTCAGACGCCAGTACTGGCGGGTCTTCCACTAGTTTTGTTGCCTTCGCTTTCTTGGACTTAGCCTGACCACTAAAGAAAAATATTGCAGGTTAGTCAGCACTAAGATAACAATTGATCAAACTCGGAAGAAAAGAGGATTTCTAATTACCCAGGAGCAGTCTTGAAAGCCGGAAATTGTGTTTGTGATGAGTCGCCTGAGGAACGAGACACCTCCTGAAAAGGTAAAAGAAAGGAGTTAAAGGAAATGCAAGGAGCAGGATTCATTAAAACAAAGGTAAGGACAGTAATAAGTAAACCTCGTTCGGACGTTTCCGAGGGGTCTGTTCAGGGACGACAGCTGGCTAATCTTCAATCTCAACTTCACAACGGCTTTAATGCTGCTGCTTTTTCAAATGAAAGTTGGGATCCAAGTGAGCTAAGGGGTTAGAAAACCTTACTTTACGGATCACTCGTCGAACTTTGTGTCTTGGTAAGGGCTCTGAGTCGGAGGAAATGATAGTTACCTCTACTTCGCCGGCTTGACTAGCCCCAGTGTCATCCTGGTAAGGATCAGTATCAATAAAATTGTTAAAAAGTTGGCCAAGGGAATCAAGGGCTACCTCTGAGTCAGACGAGTCATCAAGTTTCATCAAATCTTCAACGGTGGTTTTCTTTTTCTTCTTCGTTCTTCGGGTCGATTTCTTGGCGTTCATGGCGGCAAGTTTCGCCTTCTTGGCAGCTTCATGGTCGTACTTCACTTTCCAAAAGTCAGAGTTGGCCTACAAAGACAAGAGGAAGGATCAGTGATAAAAAATACGGCTAGACAAAATACAAAAAGAAAAAGATCAGAATGCCCTTACTTCTGGTACCGGGTTAAATTTACAGAAGGGATTTAACCCAACAACACTTCAATATTCATACTTCGCGTTCACCAGAAGATTTGACATTGCGACAACATCTTCCTCGGTTAGTTGAGCCGGAGTATGATGGAGAGAGTCATCCGGGTCTCCACCATATTCATACATCAACTTTGAACGACGGCTTAATGGAATAATCCGCCATGAGATCCAGCAGCGGGTTAGATCGACTCCAGTTAAACCGTTCCCCAACAAACCATTGATTCTTCTGATAGTTGGAATCAGTTTCTTGCGTTCAGCAACGGTAAGTTTGTCTGGTAGGGTGAACTTGGTGTCAAGACGATCGGGGTGGTAACCCGGCAGTGGCTTCTCATTGGCGGGTGAGATGTCCTGACAGTAAAACCAAGTTTGGTTCCAGTCCTTTGGGTGACTTGGTAAAACTATGCGAAGGAAAACTGCACCCTACCGGCGCTGAATCGAGATGCCTCCAAGTTCTGAGCTAAGGCCATTGGTGCACTCGTTTTACCGGTTCAGATAGAAGTACTCTCTAAATAGTTCCACAGTTGGTTCTTGCTGAAGATATACCTCACAGAGCACCTGGAAGTTACAGATATTGGATATGGAATTGGGCCCAATATCCTGAGGATGGAGTTTGAAGAAGTGAAGAAATTCTCTGAAAATTTTTGAGCCGGGCGGTGAGAAGCCCCGGTTCATGTGATCAGTAAAGACGATCACTTCACCGTCTTTCGGATTAGGTCATTCTTCTTCCGGATCAGGAGCATGATAAGACATGACATTTCTTGAAGGAAGAAATCCAATGAGGAAGAACTCTTTCAGACGCTCCTCAGTTATGGTTGAGGGAACCCAATTGCAGATGGTGGGTGTCTTTGACGGCATGATGAACAAGGGACTGGAAAAGGAAAAATAAAGTGCTGGGTCAATTAACAGTTAAAGTTGAAATTATGAAACAAGTAACGTCGGCTTAACTAAGGGCTAATGACATATAGGGAAAAGAAAGCTAGAATGGTAAGCCGCCATGACTACAGATTTTTTCGGAAAGAAGATTCAGCTAAGTGTTGGCATAAACAAGTTTCACCAAGCTATCATTATCATTTTGGATCAAAAGGCTGTTTCAAAAAAGAAAATATTCTAGACATAAAGACCTAGTACATATGAGTTTGTCAACTGTAAAGAAGCATCTATACAGGCAAAAGCGATCTACTAATATCAAAAATGAATGCCAAACAACTACCGCGCGAGTTATATCTCTTCTTTGGATAAAAATAAGTTGCGGAGAAGATCTACAAGATGATCCATGGTGAACACTGAAGAACACTGAAGAACTTGCAAACCTAGAACAGATCTAGGTGCGTGTGAGAGAAGAAAACTTACAAGATGCAGGCCTACCGCGAAGACTCGCCGCATTCTCTGGTCAGACTCTGGGTGATGCAGCGGCCAAGAATGACGACGACGATGAGAATTGCGGTGGAGGCGGAGCTCGAGTAGCGACGGAGGTTGCGAGAGGAAGAAGATGAGTAAGAAAGGAGAATGAGAAGGACCGGCAGCATGCCTATTTATAATGGAAGATGCGAATAGGCGGGCACAAAAATCAAGGAGACCCAATAATAATTATCCAACTGAACAGACGCCTCGATTCTCGGAAGGCATTAGAAAATGAATGATCTGTTGTAAATGACGTCATGAAGGTTTTTTGTGGTTTCAAAAGATGACGTCACGATGGGTTATAGAAGTTTTCAGACAGAGGATGGATTCCGACTAAGTATTGAAGATTGACAAAGAACAAAGTTGAAAGTCAACCTGGGGCCTAATGTTGGGGATATTACTATCAGTTGAGACCTGCCCAGGAGGGGCCGGGTCAGCTTCAATGGCGGGTTACGCAAGAAGCTCAGTAAACATCCAAGTTTGTAGTTTATTAAGTCTTATAGAAGGCCCAAAGGCCTGGGGCTGGCTTCAGGCCCAATATTGTAAGTAAACCGCCATATGTAAGGAAATACTTGTACAAAAAGACATGTAAAGAAAGTCACCGAGCCGGACACGATTACGAGCTGGCCGGGACTCTGTAGGCCACCTGGCGACAACCCGTGTATATAAGGGGACGATCCGGTGGCCGTTTAGGGCAAGAAAACAACCAAGTCGATAACCAAGCCGGCGAGTTGAGCCTCTTGGAAGTTGGAACCTCAGCAATACCAATCCCAAATAGACATAGGCTTTTACCTTCATCGTAAGGGGTCGAACTATTATAAAATTCTCTCGTGTCCTTTGTCCCGATTAACCCCTTTAAGCTTCCTAGTGCGATGGCCCTACGACTAAGTCCTTCCTCTAGGACATCTGCCGTGTCAACTCCACGACAAAACTCGTAAGCAATGAAATTACTTAGAGTTATTGAATCAAAGTGCGGAATCGATTCAATTATCGGTGTTCTCGAGTGACTAATAACTTAGAACCCGGGGGAAATCTGAAATCGGTGAGAAGCAATACTAGATGAAGACTCATAGGAAGCAACACCATTCTTTGATATCCTCGAGATACTAGAGGGTATTACTCGAGGAAGATCAAAATAAAGGTTGTGGAGATGTATTGATCTGCAAAAGACAAGTGCTTTAACTTGTTTGAGAAATGGGATCAAGGATAAAATATGGTCGGAACCACGATTGCAAAGGATCAATTTAGTGATACCCGATGATATTATAACAAGGAAATAGTTATTATTACGAGAAGCTTCCATGATAGGATCTACATCATGTCCATGGGCATGAACACACAGTTCAAGGTCGACTCCCACTTCTCTAATGCACAACTTTTCATTCACTTCTCTCTTTCGAAGAAGTTTTAATGTTGAAATTTGATCTGGTGTAACACTAGTAGAGAATGACCCATGAAAACTTTCGGGTTCATGCAATTTAGGGAAGGCATAGGTTCAACCTATCGGGGCATCTTAGGAACATATAGCACAAGCAAGAGTAAATAACACAAGCTCGATAGCAGAGCATGGTCGGGAAAATCAGATAATACAATTTACCAAAGGCACTATGTATCAGGGAAAGAAATCACAAGGTGATGAATGTGAAGGACTCTATCGGATAATAATCCAATGAAGGGTCTGGCAAACCGCACAGAATCTTATGTGAGTATCGGTACTCAATCAGAGGGAGAAAGAATGCAAAGGCATCAGTTTATAGAACATCCAAATAATCCGAAACTTAATTACAAAGGAATAATGATCTCCAAAATGAGGGATCATAAGCAAATGCTCTGATCGAAAATGGATAAGTTCAATAGACCTAGAAGCACAACTGATCAAGGCATTGGTTGGTCAAGAACCAACTCATATCCAAATGACGTCTAAGCCAGAAGGATAAATCCTAACGATTGCGAGAATCCGCATCATATTCAATAAACGAACTCAAGATCATCGTAACAAAGGATGCCAATAAGATTACTAGACTTATGGGATTAACCATAATGTAAGCAAGCAAGAATTTCAAGAGAATATGCTTGTAACGCCCCGAGACCGATGTGCCAGGTGTCCTCCAGTTATTCGCTGTTGTTGCCTTGTCATTGCTTGCCTGTCATGCATCTCATATCATGTCATCATGTGCATTTCATTTGCATACATGTTTGTCTCATGCATCCGAGCATTTTCCCCGTTGTCCGTTTTGCAATCCGGCTCTCCTATGTCACCCGGTGTCCCTTTTTACCTCTTTTTCATGTGCTGGTGTTAAACGTTTTTGGATTGGACCGAGACTTGTCATGCGGCCTTGGTTTACTACCGGTAGACCGCTTGTCAAGTTTCGTGCCATTTGGACTTCGTTTGATACTCCAACGGTTAGCCGAGGAACCGAAAAGGCCTCGTGTGTGTTGCAGCCCAACACCCTTCCATTTTGGCCCAAAAACCACCTAAAATCTCCTCCATCATCTCGGTCGTTCGATCATGATCGCGTGGCCAAAAATCGCACCTCATTTGGACTCTCCTAGCTCCCTCTACCTATAAATATGTGCTCCCCTCCCGAAATTCGCGGATAAAACCCTAGCCATTTTCCTCCCCCCGTAGCCGGACATGTCCGTCCCGCCGCCGGACGTGTCCATCGCCACCGCCACCTCACCCGGACCAATCTCCGCCGCCGCAACCAACCACCATCCGCCACCTGTCGCCGCCACTCGCCTCCGCCACCGCGCCTCACCCGCCGGCCCGCCAGGGCCCGCGCGGGGCCCTCCGGGCCCAAGCCGCGCCTCCGCGCCTCGCCTCCCGGGCGCACGAAGCATGCCACCGCTCCTTGGCGGCTCCGCCGTCGCCGCCATCCCGCGCGCCGGTGCCCTGCTCCGTCCGCCGGTGGCGGGCCTCGCCGGACCGCGCCGCCGACCGCCAACCGCCACCGCCGCCTCGGTTTTGCCGCCGCCATATAGCTTCACCGCCGCGTGCGCCGCCTCGACATCCGTGCTGCGCCACCGGAGTTGCCTCCACGCCTCCCCGCCGACCATCGCCGCCCGGCGAACCTCCTCCGCAGCCCCGGGCTCCGGCCGTCGTCGTCACCAACTCCGGTGAACAGGAGTTCCGCCGCCGCCTCGGGAAGCGTGCCAGATCTGGATTTTCCCCGGTTGACTTTTCCCTCCGAACCCTAATCTTTTGGCTATTTTCATCAGGTCGTAACTCCGCACCGTAGCTCTGTTTTGGGCGTGTAGCATATCAAAATGTTAGTCTCAGAGATCACATCATTTCATCTCATTGCATCATTTTCATTTGAGCGCATCTTGATGCCCAAAATGCTGTTGGGAGAGTGCTATTTGAGTTATTTGTCAGATCTACTGCACTAAATAGCTATTTGTCATTTTTGCCATTATTAATGTGTGCATGATATGCCCCTGAGCTCTACATGAGTTTCGTTATATGCTTTGACATCTTTCCAGAGGTGTTATCCATGTATTTTTGTGACATGTGTGGTGACTAGCACAAGCTTACAAAGTCATTGATCTGTTCTTATGAATATGCCATATGTTCATGTTGTTTCCCAGTTATCCGTGCCTCTTTTGAGGATGATCAGTAAGGATGATTTGTTAATATGGTGGTGCTCTATCCATCCATGCCTTTGTTTGCACTTATGGAGCACCCTAGCTTGAGTCAATCGAGCTCTACTTTTGCTATTTCGTGAATCTGGGCAGATTGTCTACTTGTTAGCGATTTTGCCGAGGATGTTGTTGTTGATCCGTGCATGCTATGTTGTTTTGCTTGCCATGTCCAGCTTATACAATGTGTATTCTTGATGGTGTATGCTTAGTTTGTCATGCCTTGCTCTGTAGTGAGTGCATCGAGCTCGTAAACATGCCTACTTGTTAACAGATTTGTATGCTCCAGTTTTTCTCTAAGTCTGAGATCTGTTTATGTTTTTGCCATGTTCACATGCTTGCAATTGTATTTTCTGATCCCTTTTGGCTCAAGGTCAGTAAGGGACTTTTGTTAAGCTCTTTGAGTAGCTCTATGCCATGCTCTTCTTTGCCATGTTAAGTTACTGTAGCATATAGTTTTCATGCTCCAAAATGTGCTACCTGATCTGAAATTCCATGCTTGTGTTAATTTCACTAAGTCAGAAATCTGTTTACCGTTTGCATTTTTGCCATGCTTGTTTGAGCCTGTTAAGGGATGAATTGGCTGTAGCTTAGTGTTCATCTTTTGTCAAGCATCATGAGTGGATTCCTGCCTTGTATTTTGTTGTCATGTTTGAGTGCTGTAGCATAATTATGTTTATGCATTTAGATCGCTACTTGCTATTTATCGCAGACCGGTGTCATATTTGTTTTGCTCGCCATTTCCAAACCGTGTCTCCGATTCCGGTGTTCTTTATATCGATTTCAAGCGAAATCACCTCACCTTTACAGTGGCACACTTGTATTTCCATGTTGAGGCCAGGTTCAATTATTCCTTGTCAAATCTTGGATATGCATCACATACCGCATCCCGCATAGCATACCATGTTTGCATCATGTTGTTCGAGCATTTGCACGTGGTTGATTGTGTTCCTTTTGCTTGTTTGTCTTGTTTGGGTAGAGCCGAGAGACGAGTTCTCTAACGAGGAGCCCGTTGAGTTTGCTTTCGAGGATCCAGTCAACTCTGATAACTTTGCAGGCAAGATCATCATACCCTCGAAATCACTTCTATCTTTGCTTTGCTAGATGCTCTCTCTTTTGCTATGCCCATGCTACGATGCCTACCACTTGCTTATCATGCCTCCCAAATTGCCATGTCAAACCTCTAACCCACCATGTCCTAGCATCGTTCCTTGTTGGAACATTACTTTCTTGTTGGGATATCATTATATTATCTTGTTATCTTAATGCATCTATATACTTGGTAAAGGGTGGAAGGCTCGGCCTTTTGCCTAGTGTTTTGTTCCACTCTTGCCGCCCTAGTTTCCGTCATATCGGTCTTATGTTCCTGGATTTTTGTGTTCCTTACGCGGTTGGGTAATAATGGGAACCCCATGAAAGTTCGCCTTGAATAAAACTCCTCCAGCAATGCCCAACCTTGGTTTTACCATTTGCCACCTAGCCTCTTTTTCCCTTGGATTTCCGGAGCCCGAGAGTCATCTTATTTTAAACCCTCCCGGGCCAGTGCTCCTCTGAGTGTTGGTCCACCTCGTCAACCGCCGGTGGCCACCAGGGGCAACTCTGGGCTGGCCTATCGGAAGTTTGGACAATCTGAGTGTGCCCTGAGAACGAGATATGTGCAGTGCCTATCGGGATTTGTCGGCACATTCGGGCGGTGTTGCTGGTTTTGTTTTAACTTGTCGAAGTTGTCTTGTAGAACCGGGATACCGAGTCTGATCGGAATGTCTCAGGAGAAGGTATATCCTTCGTTGACCGTGAGATCTTGTCGAAGTTGGGACTCCCCTGCTGGGATTTGAACTTTCGAAAGTCGTGCCCGCGGTTATGGGCAGATGGGAATTTGTTAACGTCCGGTTGTTGAAAACCTGAAGTTGACCTTAATTAAAATGCATCAACTGCATGTGTTACCGTGATGGTCTCTTTTCGGCGGAGTCCGGGAAGTGAACACGGTGTTGGAGTTATGCTTGACGTAGGTTGTTCTAGGATCACTTCTTGATCATTGTTTCACGATCGTGCTTTGCCTTCTCTTCTCGCTCTCTAGTCACTTGCTGCAGCTCCACCTCATACCTTTTACCTTACCCATAAGCTTAAATAGTCTTGATCGCGAGGGTGTGAGATTGCTGGGTCCCCGTGACTCACAGATACTTCCAAAACCAGCTTGCAGGTGCCGATGAGTCTATGCAGATGACGCAACCAAGCTCAGGAGGAGCTCGATGAAGATCTTGTCCTTTGTGTTGTTTCGTTCTAGTTGATCAGTAGTGGAGCCTAGTTGGGGTCGATCGGGGACCTTGTCGCGTTTGGGGTTATTCTTTTATTTTGGTTCCGTAGCCGGGCCTTGATTGTATTTGGATGTTGTAATGCTTTATTCATGTAAATGTGTGAAGTGGCGATTGTAAGCCAACTATGTATCTCTTTCCCTTATGTATTACATGGGTTGTGTGAAGATTACCTCACTTGCGACATTCCTTTCAATGCGGTTATGCCTCTAAGTCATGCTTCAACACATGGGAGATATAGCCGCATCGAGGGAGTTACAATGATGCTGAGGATTTTCAGAAAATTGAATGGTATTTTTAAGATTGGTTTCATACTTGAATCAACTGGGATGAGTGGATACTCGGTAAGTGCGAGAAATTATCCGTAGGGGTATTAATGTGGCAAAGAATTGCAAGGCAGTAAGCACAAAGTATTCTCAGAACAATAGAGACAATTTTGGGGTATCTTCTAATAACAAGATCAATGAGGAATGATTGTATGAATGGCAAGTGTACTTGGTTTTCCATTGGGGTTTATCGATGGAAAGGAATTGCAAAAGTGATGGCACAAAGTATAGAGGGAACATCAGAGAGTAACTTCAGAATCTTCTAGTGCACCAAGTAATCATCTGGAGTGAGGGGCTCTCCGGAAGGAAGTAGTTATGAGAATCTAGAGTTAGAGTTAGTAAAATCATTTTACCCGGCTAGAAGAGAGATCACAGTCCCAGAGTAAAGACGAGGAATAAAAGTTCCTAGTACCACCCAATGGCGACATGGGATCATAATCCAGATAGCCATGCCAGTAAAAAGAATTCAATGACTAGACTAGACTTCGGCCAAGGAGTTTCAAAGGGGGATTCCTACAGAATGTCGGCTCTGATACCCACTTGTGATGCCCTCGATTTGACTGTACACTAATCATACATGCAAATGTGTACGATCAAGATTAAGGATTCACGGGACAATATCACAACACAACTGTAGACACAAATTAAAATAATACAAGCTTTATATTATAAGCCAGGGGCCTCGAGGGCTCGAATACATAAGAGTCAGCGGAAGCAATAATATCTGAGTACAGACATAAGTTAAACAAGTTTGCCTTAAGAAGGCTAGCACAAAAGTAGCAATGATCGAAATGGCAATGCCTCCTGCCTGGGACCTCCTAACTACCCATCGAAGCCAAACTCCATGTAGAAACATCCTTGGGATCCTCTGGCTCCTGTACTCCATCATCTGGTTCCTCACTCCAAAAATGAAAAAGGGGCAAAGTATTAAGCAAAGCAACCATGAGTACTCATCCAAATTACTCACAAGCAAGGATCTACACTACATATGCATCGGTATTAATGAAAAGGGTAGTATCTATGGACTGAACTGTAGAATGCCAGAATAAGAGGGGGATAGCTAGTCCTATCAAAGACTACGCTTCTGGCCACCTTCATCTTAAAGCATGTAGGAGAGAGTATCAAGTGCAACATCAAGTAGCTACACATAGCATAATCCTACCCAGCGATCCTCTCCTCGTCGCCTAGTGAAAAAGCGATCACCGGGTTGTATCTGGCACTTGAAAGGGTGTATTTTATTAAGTATCCGGTTCTAGTTGTCATAAGGTCGGAATACAACTCCGGGTCATCCTTTTAACGAGGGACACGACTATTTGAATAGATAAACTTCCCTGCAGGGGTGCACCACATTACCCAACACGCTCGATCCCTCTGGTCGGGCACACTTTCGTGGGTCATACCCGGCCTTGGAAGATCAACACGTTGCAACCCTACCTAGACACAACAGAGAGGTTAGCATGCCGGGCTAAATCATATGCGCGCAGGGTCTTGGTCCATCGCCCATTGCACACCTTCACGTTGCGTATGCGGCTGATAAGAAGACCTAGCCACCCTAATACAAGAGCAGGCGTTCCAGTCCAATCCGGCATGCGTCGCTTAGTCGCTGACGTCAAGAAGGCTTTGGCTGATACCACGACGTCGAGTGCCCATAACTATTCCCGCATAGTTGGTTAGTGCGTATAGGTCAGTGTCCAGACTCAGATCAAATATCCACATCTCGTTAAGCCTGTTATTAGAAGTATCTATGGATGCCGGGCAGGGACCAGGCCCACCTGTTTCCTAGGTGGTAGCAACCTGCCCTGTTGTTCTGCCACAAAGTAACCATTAGGGGGCTGTCGGGAACCCAGGCCCATCACTACCTGGATTGAACCACCTGCCCCTTCAGCCCCCTCTCCGAACAGTAACATAAGTATGTAAAAGTTTATAGTATATGTACCCGTGATCACCTCCCGAAGTGATCACGGCCCAGTAGTATAGCATGGTAGACGGACAAGAGTGTAAGGCCACTTATGATAAACTAGCATACTATACTAAGCATTTAGGATTGCAGGTAAAGGTAACAACAGAAGTAACAAGGAAAGGCTATGCATCATAATAGGTTCATCTGAAAGCAACAATAGCTACACTACTCTAATGCAAGCAGTAGAGGGAAAGAGTAGGCGATATCGGGATGAACAAGTGGGGGTGGGCTTTCCTGGTTGCTCTAGCAAGAAGGAGGGGTCGTCGTCGATGTAGTCGATCATAGGGGTATCAGAAGCGGTTCGGGTTCTAGCGGAAAGATGTAACGGAGGGGGGATACAATAAATAATAGTGGAATCAAAGCATCAGAAAGCATAACATGGCAATAGGCGGTCCTAGGGGTGACCTAATGTGGTACTAGGCGATATTGGCGAAGGGAGGAAACAACCGGGAAAGTATTCCCGGTGTTTGACGTTTTCGGGTAGATGAACAGAGTGCGCTATGCTAGGGACGTGTGGCAGACGAACAGAGTGCGTATTCGTATTCGTCTCATCGTCATGAGCAACTTTCATGTACAATGTATTTTCATCTGAGTTACGGATATTTTTCTATGATTTTTCAAAGTTTAAAATAATATCTAAAATTTACTGGATTTATTTTAATTTAAAATAGCTTTCTGCGTCAGCATGATGTCATCAGTCAACACAGTCTATTGGCTGGTCAAACACGATAGTGGGGCCCATCTATCATTGACACATTTACATAAATTATCATTTTCACAGAATAAATAAGGGAAGGGGGCCAACTGCCATTGTCATATTAGTGTAATTAGATTAGTTAATTGAATTAATTAATTTAACCATTAATTAATTAATTATTTTATTTATTATTTTACTCTTTTTTAGCAGTGGCGGGCTAACGGATCTTGGTTAGCAGGGTTAGTACCCTAACTCGTTAGGGATGGGCTCGCCCAAATTAGGAGGCACAACCAACCTGTAGGGGGGCTTCTACGCACACATGCAGCAGAGGGAATGACAGGTCCAGCGGCGGGGCTTGGCCGGGGAAGGGCGGGGCGGGCCGGAGAGGCAAAGAGGTAAAGGGGTCGTGGTCGCCAAAGAAACAATAGGTGGAGGCGGGGACTTCGGCGGACAGCGGGGCGAACGGCGCGGGAGTGCTGCAGAGGCGCATCGAGGTAGCAATCGGGACCACCGGCCTGTGCAGGGGGTGGCCAGAGCAGCGGCTATGGCGACGACAAGCTAAGAGACGACCAGCTCGGCAGAAGCGGGTGGATGGACGCGCGCTAGGTTGAGGCCAAGCGAGTAGGGCGTGGCCCCGGGTGACAGCAGATGTGGGCGGGCACGCAAGCGCGCCCGGGCATTAGAGCTCCGAGCACTGACATGGGAGGTCGTGGAAAACACGTGCACAACATGGTCCTTTATGCGGACTGTAGCATTCGAATTATCACGGCGAGGGGCGTCGATGGATGGCAAGAGCTCATCCGGGGACGACCGGAATCGTCACTAGCGACGAGCCGAGGCGGAAGTTGCAACGGGAGTGCGGGGAAGCGGTAGCAGGGCGCGGAAGCTAGCGTTAGAGGGCTCTTAGGCCTCCTAGCAGTGCCTGGAGCACGATGTCGTGCTCGGTGAGCGGCGGAAGCAAGCTCTGGCAATGGTTGTCGGAGCATCTAGGAGTGACGTAGCAGAGGAAAACAAGGTGGATGGACACGGTTCTCACCGGGCAAGCACACAAGGCTCGGCGTGGGTTTAGGAGCAGCAGGGGTGGCGGATTAGACGATGAATGCTGGTGGCAGCAGGAAAAAGAAGGCCTCGATCCGGTGTAGCAGGGGCTTCCCGGGTTGATCTGCTCCGTGTAGTCGAAGTAGAGGTGGCCTGAGGAGTCCCCGGCGTTGGTTCGGTGGCCACGAGAACAAGCTTGGCCATGGCGATGGTGGCGGCTGCGGCTTCTATGGAGAAGGAGGTGAGCGAGAGATGGGGGGAAGTGAGGGCGCCTAGGGTTTAGGGGTGTCAGGCGATGCCTGGTAGGTCAACGGGGTACGGCGATGGCCGGCACGTGGCCATCGTGGCCACGGGAGGCTGCCCGACATGCACCTCCCCCTAATGAATAGATAGGTAGGAGGAGCCAGTGGGGGTTTGGCTGGCTTAGCTTGTTGGGCCTAGTGGCTGAGTAGATTAGGCTTTCCCCTATATCTTCTTTTACCTTTATCCTTTTCGGTTTCTTTTATTACTTTGGTTCTACATTTTTATTTGGTACCAAATGATTTTTGTAATAAGTGACACTTGACACATTAAAAACCTTGCAATATTCTCAGTTGCTCAATAAAGTCTCAAAGCGTTTGTGAGTGTTAAACTATTTTGGAAAATTAAAAAGGCAAAAATAATTACTGTTGGTCCACTGTTTTGGTTCCTAGAGTCAAGTCGGAATTTCAAATAATGTTGGCGTTTTTTTATAATGGCCATGGAAATTCTTGCAATATTATGAACACTTTTGTTTTGTTATTTGGATAATTTATATTTTGACTTTATTTCAAATTTGAGGTTGAAATATTTCTGAATCATTTTTCTGAGGACAAAATGATGATGACTTGGCATCATTAGAGAGCAGTTACTATAGCAAGATTCTCGGGGTGTTACAGATAATCAATCACATTAATTTACGTATAACATGGATAAATTCCACTTTATGTTACTAGTTAGCAAACTTCTCATAATTATATAACGCAAATCACGAGCAGGAACTAACATTGTTTTACACAATCACATTAATACGACCAGGTAAATTACAAGCTAAGGTACCATTATACTTATATTCCGATGCAAAAGGTGGAGTACATGTCCGAAGAGTAGAGGCGCAAACATAGTCCCAAACACACCCTTTGTGCACGCGCATGCAAGTTACGTGACGCAACCTAAACAGACAGGTATGTGTACAATTTGTGCAAGTGCGGGGACACCTGATGAAGCACATTTATTTGAGTCGGACGGTGAACCAAAATAGTAGCCGTATTCATTCCCCTTCCGCTGCCTCTTCTCCGCTTGCTGTCACACGATAGCCATGGCCCGACCAAAGGTAACGACATAAGCCATGCTCCCTTCAAAGAGGCACTTTGAGCGGCTTCCATAATTTGGAGGCGGCACGAAGCTCGGATCGCAGCGTCCTGCCTCCGGACTATCCGGAGCAGGAGGAGGAGGCGGTGGAGGCGGAGCAGCATGTGATCATAGAGTACGCGGAGCCAGAACAATATAGGACGACATGGGCGAAGCGGAGAAGGAGGAGGATTAGGACGACACGGGCGAGGCAGAGCTGGCGCCACCAGTTGCATGCTTTGCCATGGCCGACGCCATGGCAGAGTTGACCCAAGAGGAGGGGCGGTGGAATAGCAAGCCATCCTTGAGTCCATCAAGTCAGAGGCCGAGGTGGAGGCCAAATGCTGCTTCCTCCGCCAGCGGGAGTGGGGGATCAATGAGATGTTCGCCGAATTGGAGGAGGAGTTGGAGTTGTAGCAGGTGGCCGCCTACCCATATCCGACAACGAGTAGTGTGGTCTAGCTTAGATTATGTGCGTAGTACTAGTTACTACGCCTATTGCATGGTTTGTATGGATTTCAGATATCTAATACTCCTCAATGTAAACTGCTTTTAAGATGAATGAATGAAAGCTTGGTGCCTCCGAGCGCCTTTTGTTTGATAAAAATATATCTAATATACATGGAATCTGGTACTTTCTCCTTTCTGGTTTAAAGGCCTCATCTAAAAAATAGATTTCCATTATATTAGACTCACGTTGGTCCAAGTTAAAGGGCTTTGATCTCATGCCACAATTATTTTATAAAGATAAGAGAACGGAAATTAGACTACCCACAGTGGGAGTAACATAGGTGGTAACATCACACTTATCTGGCATGGCAAGTAATTAATAATGAAAGGGAGAAATGTAGTGTAACATACAATAGTAGAGCAAGTACAATGAGATGACACAGGAGTACTTAAAAAGAACATAAGGTTCCCATTTCACCTTTCTTCCCACCACCCCTTCGTCCAACCTTCCATGTATATAATAATCAATCACCTTAATTTACTTACCTTCTTAACGAATTACGCTTTAATTTACTTACCAAACATCTAATCAAAATATAAGGTAATTCACGGTAATAATTTGATGAAAATTTACTTACACAATCGCATCATTATTGACAGGTAAATCACAAGCTAACGTACTAGAATTTATATCCCGTTGCAAGGTACAAACATTGTTGTAGTAAGACTTAAAATAGTATATTTGTGTTGAGTTGGAAGAGAGAGAGAAGAGAACAGAGAAGACAAGCGGGCTACAAACTAATAGCCGGTTGTAGCACGTGCTCCTAGAGACTTTACGAGAGAGGGAACTGGGCCATGTATCAATGAAGTGGCAACATCATATAGCCAGCAGCTAGCTGTACTATTAACCATGCTCGTAGCTAGTTACTACGATAAATGAGTAACATCACACATACCAAGACATATAGTATGAGTCTAAGATACGTCTCCAATGTATCTATAATTTTTTATTGTTCCATGCTGTTATAATATCATTCTTGGATGTTTTACAATCATTTTATACTCATTTTATATCATTTTTTGGTACTGACCTATTGACATAGTGCCAAGTGCCAGTTGCTGTTTTATGCATGTTTTTTACACCGCAAGAAATCAATACCAAATGGAGTCCAAACGCAACGAAACTTTTTGTGGATTTTTTGGACCAGAAGACATCCAGTGGGCGAAAGAGGTACCGAAGAGGGAGCCCGAGGTGAGCACAAGACACCAGGGTGCGCCTGGAAGCCTAGGCGCGCCCTGGAGGGTTGTGCCCACCTCGGTGGCCTCCCAAATCACCTCTTTGCTCTATAAATACCCCAATATTCCAGAAACCCTAAGGGAGTCGACGAAAATCAATTCCAGCCGCCACAAGTTCCAGAACCACCAGATCTAATCTAGACACCATCATGGAGGGGTTCATCATGTCCATCGGTGCCTCTCTCATGATGCGTGAGTAGTTCTTCGTAGACCTATGGGTCCGTAGTTAGTATCTAGATGGCTTCATTTCTCTCTTTTGATTCTCAATACAATGGTCTCTTGGAGATCCATATGATGTAACTCTTTTTGTGGTCTGTTTGTTGGAATCCGATGAACTTTGAATTTATGATCAGATCTATCTTTTTATCCATGAAAGTTATTTGAGTCTCCTTTGATGTCTTATATGCATGATTTCTTATAGCCTCGTATTTCTTCTCTGATATTTGGTTTTGTTTAGCCAACTTGACATATTTATCTTGCAATAGGAAGAGGTGCTCTATGATGGGTTTGATCTTACGTTGCTTGATCCCAGTCACAGAAGGGGAACCGACACGTATGTATCGTTTCCATTAAGGATAACAAGATTGGTCTATTTCTACATAAATAGATCTTGTATACATCATGTCATCGTTCTTATTGGATTACTTCGTTTCTCCATGAACATAATACACTAGATGCATGCTGGATAGTGGTTGATGTGTGGAGTAATAGTAGTAGATGCAGGCAGGAGTCGGTCTACTAATCTTGGACGTGATGCCTATATAATGATCATTGCCTGGATATCGTCATGATTATTTGAAGTTCTATCAATTGCCCAACAGTAATTAATTTACCCACCGTTTGCTATTTTTCTTGAGAGAAGCCACTAGTGAAACCTACGGCCCCTGGGTATCTTCTTTATTATATTTTCCTTTGCGATGTATTTTTTATTTGCTTTTATTTTCAGATACATTAAACCAAAAATCCAAAAATACCTTGTTGCACTTTATTTTATTTGGCAACCTATATCAATTTATTGCAACTTTCTCACGTCCACTTGCCAATTTCTGGCGCCGTTGCCAGAAACGGATTGACAACCCCTTTAATATGTTGGGTTGCGAGTATTTTTTATTTGTGTGCAGATGCCGTTCACATAGTGTTGCGTGGTTCTCCTACTGGTTCAGTAACCTTGATCTCATCACTAAGGGAAATACCTATCGTTGCTGTGTGATGTCGCTTGAAGCTACGTCGGTATTTCTCCAAAGAGGAAGGGATGATGCAACACAACGGCAGAAGGTATTACCCTCAGATGTGAAACCAAGGTTATCGAACCAGTAGGAGAATCAAGAAACACAACGTAAACAGCATCTCCACACAAATAACAACTACTCGCAACCCGACATCTAAAAGGGGTTTTCAATCCCTTTCAGGTAGCGGCGCCCCAAGATGGGCAAACAGACGTGAATAAAAATGTAGTAGATTGATAGATCAAACGCCAAATAAAATAAATAATAATAAATTGTAGCTAGGTATTTTTTGTATTTTTGGTTTAGTAGATCTGAAAATAAAAGGCAAATAAAATAGATCGCGAAGCCAAATAATATGAGAAAGAAACCCGGGGGCCCTAGGTTTCACTAGTGGCTTCTCTCGAGAAAAATAGCAAACGATGGGTAGACAAATTACTGTTGGGCAATTGATAGAACTTCAAATAATCATGATGATATCCAGGCAATGATCATTATATAGGCATCACGTCCATGATTAGTAGACCAACTCCTGCCTGCATCTACTACTATTACTCCACACATCGACCGCTATCCAGCATGCATCTAGTGTATTAAGTTCATGGAGAAAAGAGTAATGCAATAAGAATGATGACATGATGCCGACAAGATCTATCTATGTAGAGATAGACCCCATCATTTTATCCTTAGTAGCAACGATACATACGTGTCGGTTCCCCTTCTGTCACTGGGATCAAACACTGTAAGATCGAACCCACTACAAAGCACCTCTTCCCATTGCAAGATAAATAGATCAAGTTGGCCAAACAAAACCCAAATATCGGAGAAGAAATACAAGGTTATAAGAAATCATGCATATAAGAGATCAACGAAACTCAAATAACTTTCATGGATATAAAAAGATAGATCTGATCATAAACTCAAAGTTCATCCGAGCCCAACAAACACACAACAAAAAGAGTTACATCATATGAATCTCCAAGAGACCATTGTATTTAGAATCAAGCGAGAGACGGGAAGCCATCTAGCTACTAACTAGGGACCCGAAGGTCTACAAAGAACTACTCACGCATCATCGGAGAACCACCAATGGAAGTGGTGAACCCCTCCGTGATGGTGTCTACATTGGATTTGGTGGTTCTGGACTCTACGGCTGCTGGAATTGATTTTTTGTCGACTCAACTAGGGTTTCTGGAATATTGGGGTATTTATAGTGCAAAGAGGTGGTCTGGGGGGCACCCTAGGTGGGGACAACCCACCAGGGCGCACCTGGGCCTCATGGCGCACCCTTTTGGGTTGTGCTCCCCTCGGAGCATCCCCAGGCGCTGCCTTGGCCCATTAGGTGCCTTCTGGTCCATGAAAAATCTCCGTAAAGTTTTGTTGCATTTGGACTCCATTTGGTATTGATTTCCTATGATGTAAAAAACATGCAAACAACAACAACAACTGGCACTTGGCACTATGTCAATAGGTTAGCACTAAAAAATGATATAAGATGATTATAAAACATCCAAGATTGATAATATAACAACATGGAACAAAAAAATTATAGATACATTGGAGACGTATCAACATTCCCAAGATTAACTCCTGCTCGTCCTCGAGTAGGTAAGTGATAGAAATAGATTTTTTGATGTGGAATGCTGCCTAACATGTCATATCATATTCTTTTCTTTATAGCATTGACATTTGGAATTTTATATTGTTCAAAGAAATAGTCTAGTTTTGACATAATATCTTAAATACTCAATCATATCAACAAGCAACCATGTCTTCCAAAATATCAACGCTAAAATAAGCTATCCCTAGCCCATCATGCTCAATCATTGATCCATTCATGAAACACACTTGCATATTAACTACACCCAATGCTCAAGTACGATCATAGTGCCTCGTAGTTGGTGCTTTTATAAGAGAAGATGGAGACTGAAATTCAAAAATAAAAATTGCATAAAGTAAAAGAAAGGCCCTTCACAGAGGTAAGTAGGGATTTGTATAGGTGCCAGAGCTCAAAGCAAAAAACATAGAGATACAAACATTTTGGGAGGTGTGTCCTTCCCACCAACGGAAACGACTTAGAGTTCCCAACACTTTCCATGCTAGATATATCATAGGTGGTTCCCAAACAAAAAAAATTATTCCTTTTCCACCACACTTTCACTTTCCATGGCTAACCGTATCCACGGGTGCCTCCCATACCAACACTTTCCAAGGAATTTATTATTTGACAACATAAAGTAAATTTATTTTTCATTTCGAGACTGGGCATCCCTAATACATTTGCTTACTCTCGTGCAATGACAAGTAAATAAACACTCATCGTGAGAATAACACATCTAGCATGGAAAATATTAGCCACCCCTCACCGCTCCACGAGCGGTCCGAACACATAATAGAGAAGTTTTTTGAAAATTAGAGATGGCACATACAAATTTTCTTAGAACGGAAAAATAAAGATATAGTGGACTCATGTGGCAAAACTGGTTTAATGGTTTTTGTATGCACAAGTAGTAATCATACTTAGTGCAAAATGAAGGCTAGCAAAATATTGAGAAGCGACCAACCAAGAAACGAATAATCTCATAAGCGAGCATTAAGCATAATTAACACCGAATAATGCACCACAAGTAGGATATAATTTCATTGCATAATTATTGACTTTCGTGCTTTCATAGGGAATCAAAAACCTTAACACAAATATTCTTACTAAAGCATAATTACTCATCAACATGACTCACATATCACATCATCATATCTCAAAACTATTACTAAGAATTAAGTTTATTTTGTCCAATGATCTTCATGAAAGTTTTTATTAGATCCTTCTTGCATATCTATCACTTTGGGACTAATTTTCATGTGTTGCTTTTGATAAGCTCAAACAAATATAAGTGAAGATCATGAGCATAATATTTCATTTCTCTCAAATTGATTTAAGTGAAGCAAGAGAGAATTTCTTGAAAATTTTACTCACTCTCAAATAAATCTAAGTGAAGCAAGAGAGAATTTATTCAAAAATACTAAAGCACACCATGCTCAAAAAGATACAAGTAAAGCACTAGAGCAAGTCCATAGCTCATAAAAATTTAAATGAAGCAAAGAGAGCAATTCTAACAAGTCATGGCATAATTTTGGCTCTCTCAAGTAGGTGTGTCCAGAAAGGAATCAAGACTTAAAACAAAAAATCAAACAAGCAAAGACTCATATCATACAAGACACTCCAAGCAAAACTCATAGTATGTGACGAATAAACATATAGCTTCGAGTAAAATACCGATGGTCGTTAGAAGAAAGAGGGATGTCACTCGGGAGCATCCCCAAGCTTAGTTGCTTGCTCTATTTTGGATGATAGCTTGGGATGCTGGGGCATCCCCAAGTTTAGGCTCTTCTTACTCCTTGTTCCTTCATCTAGCGTAAGATAACTCAAAACTTGAAAACTTCAATCACACAAAACTCAACAAAAGCCTTCCTAAGATCCGTTAATATAAGAAAACAAATCACTACTATAAGTGTTGTAGTAAACCCATTCATATTTTGTTCTTGCATTATATCTACTTTATTCCAACTTTTCTACGGAAAAAACTCATCAAAGAAAACCATAGAGCCATAAAAATAATCACACAATGCAAAGAAAACAGAATCTTTCAAAAACAGAACAGTGTGTAGAAATCTGGGTAAGTCGAATACTTCTATAACTCGAAAAACTCTGAAAAATTAGGACGGCCTGAGGAATTTTTATATTAATCTATTGTCGAAGGACTTGGTATTTTATCGCTCTCTGGTTAAAAATGAAAATTATTTTCGCGAGCGCAAAAGTTTCTATTTTTTTCTAGCAAGATCAAACAACTATCACCCAAGAAGATCCTAAAGGCTTTACATGGCACAAACACTAATTAAAACACAAAACCACAATCATAACAGTAGCATAATTGTGCTAACACTCAGGAACAGGAAGCAAAAAGCAAAATTAAATTTTATTCATTGGGTTGCCTGCCAACATGCGCTATAGTTTTACGCCCTTAGCTAAGCATAAAGCAAGGATCTATGTTTTTTCATCTTTGTTTCGAGATCCATAAGATGACCTCATGATTGATTCATATAGCGGCCTAATTATTGTTCTAGAGAAGTGTTCCATACCCTTCCTCAATGGAAATTGGAACTTAATATTGCCTTCTTTCATATCAATCATGGCACCGATAGTGCGTAAAAACGGTCTACCAAGAATAATTTGACAAGACGGATTGCAATCAATATCAAGAACAATAAAATCTATGGGCACACAATTCCTATTTGCAAGAATAAGAACATCATTAATTCTTCCCATATGCTTTTTAATAGTAGAATCTGCTAAGTGCAAATTTAAAGAGCATTCTTCAATATTGGTAAGACCAAGCGCATCACATAAATATTTCGGAATTGTAGAAACACTAGCACCCAAGTCACACGAAGCAGAATACTCATAATTTTTAATCTTGACTTTGATAGTAGGTTCCCACTCATCATGCAATTTTCTAGGAATTGAAACTTCTGATTCCAATTTTTCTTCTAAATCTTTCATCATAGCATCAACAATATGTTTAGTAAAAGCTTTATCTTGTTCATAAGCATGGCGTGATTTTATCATGGATTGCAACAAAGAAATACAATCAATCAAAGAGAAACAATCATAATTAAAGGCTTTGTAATCCAAAAGAGTGGGTACATCACTAGTTAAAGTTTTGACCTCTTCAAACCCATTTTTATCAATTTTGTCATCAAGATTTTCACCCTCCGAAATACTGGGTTGCCTTCTAACTATAGTTGACTCTTCTCCAGTCCCTTTTTCATCAATCTTAACTTTACTAAACAAGGAAGCAATAGAAGAAACACCAATCATTTTAAGATCTTCATCACTTTTGCAAAAGTGATCACTAGAAAACACTTTTTCTAAAAATTCTCTTTTAGCTCTAAGCATAACGGTTCTTTTCTTACTTTCATCCATAGAAACATAAATAGCTTCAATTGATTCCTATACCTTAGGCACAAAGATTTTCATCTTGAGACTTTCCACATCATGAGAAATTCTATCAACACTTCGAGACAAATCATCAATCTTATTCAACTTTTCTTCTATGGTAGTGTTGAAAACTTTTTGCGTGTTGATAAATTCCTTAATGTTATTCTCAAGATCAGAGGTGTTTCTATTATTATTATAAGAAGGATTTCCATAGGAATTACCATAATTATTAGAGTAATTACTAGGATAAGGCCTAGGATTAAAATTACCTCTTTAAGCATTGTTGTTGAAATTATTTTGAGAGATAAAATTCACATCTATGGCATCACTATTTTTCTCAATGAAATTAGACTAAGACATATCATTTAGGAGAACTTTTACTAGCAACCAATTTCATAAGAGCATCAACTTTTTCATTCAAAGAAGAAATTTCTTCAACTGAATTAACTTTTCTACTAGTAGGAGCTCTTTCGGTATTCCATTCTGAATACTTTGCCGTGATATTATCAAGAAATTTGCTGGCTTCACCAAAAGTAATTTCCATAAAAGTACGACCCACGGAGGAATCTAAAAGATTACGACAAACAAAATTCAATCCCGCATAAAAAATTGTATGATCATCCAACGATTTAACCATGAGTTGGGCAATTCCTTAGCATCATTTTCATCCTTCCCCTAGATTGTGCAACATGCTCATGTTCAATTTGCTTCAAATTTATGATCTGGGTTCTAAGGGAAATGTTAAAAGCATCTTTGCACTTATTCCAAGAATTGATACTATTGCTAGGCAAGGAAGAGAACCAAAATTTTGCAGAATCACGCAAAGAAAATGGAAATAATTTCATCTTCACAACATCATTGTCCACATCTTTTTTATTTTGTATATCACCTAATTCCACGAAGGTATTAAGATGGGATGTGACATCCTCATTAGGAGTACTGGAAAAATGATCTTTCATAACAAGATTTAGCAAAGCAGTATTAATACCACAAGACTCCGCACTAGTGGCGGGAAGATCAAGCGGAGTGCAAATAAAATCATTGTTGTTGGTATTTGAGAAATCAGACAATTTGGTGTTCTCTTGAGTCATGATGACTACACAACAAGATTGCACTCGAAAACAGATCCGAGAAGAAAACGTCAAACGAAAAGGAGGGGCAAATAAAACGGCAATTTTTTGTGAAGTGGGGGAGAAGAAAACAAGAGGTGAATGGAAAATAATGTAAATTGCGATGTGTTGAGATTTGTTATTAGGAACCTGGTATACATTGAAGATCCTCCCTGGGAATGGCACAAGAAATTCCTTTTGATGTCACTTGAAGCTACGTCGATATTTCCCCAAGGAGGAAGGCATGATGCAGCACAGCGGCGGTAGGTATTTCCCTCGGATGTGAAACCAAGGTTATCGAACCAGTAGGAGAATCAAGCAACACAACGTAAACAACACCTGCACACATATAACAACTACTCGCAACCCGGCGTGCAAAAGGGGTTGTCAATCCTTTTCGGGTAGTGGCGCCCCATGATGGGCAAACGGACATGAATAAAATTGTAGTAGATTGATAGATCGAACACCAAATAAAATAAATAAGAATAAATTGCAGCAAGGTATTTTTGTATTTATGGTTTAGTAGATCTGGAAATAAAAGGAAAATAAAATAGATCGCGAAGGCAAATAATATGAGAAGGAGACCCGGGGGCTGTAGGTTTCACTAGTGGCTTCTCTCGGGAAAAATAGCAGATGGTGGGTAAACAAATTACTATTGGGAAATCGATAGAACTTCAAATAATCATGACGTTATCCAGGCAATGATCATTATATAGGCATCACGTCCAAGATTAGTAGACCAACTCCTGCCTGCATATACTACTATTACTCCACACATCGACCGCTATCCAGCATGCATCTAGTGTATTAAGTTCATGCAGAAACGGAGTAGTGCAATAAGAACGATTACATGACGTAGACAAGATCTATCTATGTAGAGATAGACCCCATCGTTTTATCCTTAGTAGCAATGATACATACGTGTCGGTTCCCCTTTTGTCACTGGGATCAAGCACCGTAAGATCGAACCCACTACAAAGCACCTCTTCCCATTGCAAGATAAATAGATCAAATTGGCCAAACAAAATCCAAATATCGGAGAAGAAATATGAGGCTATAAGCAATCATGTATATAAGAGATCAAAGAAACTCAAATAACTTTCATGGATATAAAAAGATAGATCTGATCATAAACTCAAAGTTCATCCGATCCCAACTAACACACCGCGAAAAGAGTTATATCACATGGATCTCCAAGAGACCATTGTATTGAGAATCAAGCGAGAGAGAGGAAGCCATCTAGTTACTAACTATGGACCGGAAGGTCTACAAAGAACTACTCATGCATCATCGGAGAGGAACGAATGGAAGTGGTGAACCCCTCTGTGATGGTGTCTAGATTGAATCTGGTGGTTCTGGACTCTGCGGCGGTTGGAATTGATTTTTGTCAACTCCCCTAGGATTTCTGGAATATTGGGTTATTTATAGAGCAAATAGGTGGTCCAGGGGGCACAGCCCACCCGGGCATGCCAGGGCCTCCTAGCGCGCCCTGGTTGGTTGTGCTCCCCTCGAAGCACCCCCAGGCGCTGCCTTGGCCCATTAGGTGTCTTCTGGTCCATAAAAAATCTCTGTAAACTTTCGTTGCATTTGGACTCGATTTGGTATTGATTTCCTGCGATGTAAAAAACATGCAAAAAATAGCAACTAGCACTTGGCACTATGTCAATAGGTTAGTACCAAAAAAAGATATAAAATGACTATAAAATGATTATAAAAGAGAGAAGTGCATATTTCAACCCCGAACTCTTGCCCTAATCTAATTTACAACCCTGAACTCGAATACCATCTAAATTACAACCCCCAACTCTTAAAACCGGTCAGAATTCAACCCTTCTCTCCCTGTTGACCGGTTTGACCTAGTTGACCGGGTTTTGACCCGTTGACTAAAAAATAAAAAATATAAAAATCACAGACTCCACATAATTTTAAAAAATAAATTTTGATTTTTTCACCGTCTGAACAGTAAATTCAAAAAACAAAAAAAAATTAAAAAAAAATATTTTTTGCATGGAAGATGTATCAATGTGTGAGGTCCGTGCCAATTTTCATCGTGTTCGGACATCTAAGTAGCTCTCAGCCAAAAAAACAAAATCAGCCCGAACAGTGCACGACAGTTAACTGTTTCACAGACTCCACATTTGTCTTTTTTCTGAGAGCTACTCAAATGTCCAAACAAGCTAAAAAATTGTAACCTAAAAAAAAATACTATTCACCATGTGAAAAAAATAAGAAATAGATTTTTTTAATTTACTGTTCACATAGTCAACGGGTCAAAACCGGTCAACTTGGTCAAAACCGGTCAAGAGGTGGTGAAGGGTTGAATCCTGACCGGTTTTGAGAGTTGGGGGTTGTAATTTAGACGGTATTGAAGTTCGGGGTTGTAAATTAGACTAGGGCAAGAGTTCGGGGTTGAAATATGTACTTCTCTCATTATAAAACATCCAAGATTGATAATATAAAAGCATGGAACAATCAAAAATTATAGATACGTTGGAGACGTATCACTGTGCTGCATCATCCTTTCCTCTTTGGGGAAATACCGAGGTAGTTCAAGCAAAAATCAAAAGGAATTTGTGGCGCTATTGCCGGGGAGACATCATCAACATCTACCAGGTTCATAATCACAAATCTCATCTCCTTGCAATTTGCATTATTTGTCATTTGCCTCTCTTTTTCCTCTCCCCTGTGTCACAAAAAATTGTCGTTTTATTCGCTGTCTTTTTTGTTTGTCATTTTCTCTTGAGATCTACCCTTTTGCTATCATGAGTGACTTTGGTATGGCAGAAAAGAGATGATGGCCCAACTCCTAAAATTGGACGATATGACAATCTGGATGCTAAAACTTTTGTTTTGGGGCAAGGGAATGTTATAGGAAAAGAACGTATCCAAGAATTTTTCAATTGTGTTGGAAATTTAAGTCTTGATGATGTTCCTATACTTAAGAGGACTAAATCTTATGCCGAAGCTATTTCAGCACTAGTTCTTAAACTTGAAAATAAATTTATCTGCACTCACCCTACCTTGCAAATATTTTTTTGAGTTGCCCATTACAAAGAATCCCAACGCTAAAAAGTTGGCCACCCTTGTTATTATGTATGAATTTGATTACATAGTACGGGAAGCAAAGGAAATCTTTGATTTCTATGGTATGAATCATGGAAAACTGGTGATAGATGAAATTCTTTGTAGTAGTGATTATGCGTTAAGACATTTGCTTGCGGATAATAAATTTTTTGATGACAATCTTAAAAAGGAGGTCCCTATTCTAGATATAATCCAACAAGTTTTTTAAAATGTTAATCAACATTATTCTTGTGTTGGTGCTAGAAATCAAAGAGGTCATGATGATAAGCAACTTGATAGTGCTAAGGTTTCCACGGATAATATATTTCATGTTGTTTTTACAAAACCTCATGACAAAAATACCTCTAAGGAAATTAAGGAGAAGGATAACAAAACGTAGATCCTTTGCATTATGCCTAGCTAGGGGCATAAAACGATAGTGCTTGTTAGGAGGTAACCAAATGAATAAAATTTATTTTTGTCCGTTGCTTTTTGTTCTTGAGTGTTTGCACAATTATGCTGCTGTTATGATTGTGTTTTTTGTGTGTGTCAAGCAAAGACTTTAGGATCATGTTGGGTGATAGTTGATTTGATCTTGCTGAAAAATAGAAACTTTTGCGCTCACAAAAATAATTCTCATTTTAACGGAAACGTGATAAAATAGAATTTTTTTATGAGGATTAATATACAAATTACTCATGTGGTCCTAAATTTTCAGAATTTTTGGAGGTCTAGAAGTATCCGAAATATCCAGATTGCTACAGACTGTTCTGTTTTTAACAGATTATGTTTTCTTTGTGTTGTGTGTTGTTTTGATGATTCTATGGTTTAGTTTATCCATAGAAAAGTTGTAATACAGTAGATATAATGCAAAAATAAAATATGAATGGGTTTGCAGCAGTACTTATAGTAGTGATTTGTTTTCTTATGCTAACGGGTATCACGAAGCTTTTGTTGAGTTTTGTGTGATTGAAGTTTTCATGTTTTGGGTGATATTACGATGGATGAAGGAATAAGGAGCAAGAAGAGCCTAAGCATGGGGATGCCCATGGAATCCCAAGCTATTATCCAAAGAGAAGCAAGCAACTAAGCTTGGGGATGCCCGAGTGGCATCCCCTGTTTCTTCAAACGACCATCGGTATTTTACTCGAAGCTATATTTTCATTTATCACATACTATGAGTTTTGCTAGGAGAATCTTATATCATATAAGTCTTTGCTTGTTTTTCCTTTTATTCTAAGTCTTGAATCCTTGCTGGACACACATATTTGAGAGAGCCAAAGTTATGCCATGACTTGTTAGAATTGCTCGCTATGCTTGACTTAAATATTTATGAGCTATAGAATTGCTCTAGTGCTTCACTTATACCTTTTTAAGCATGGTGTGCTTTACTATTTTTGAAGAAATGCTCTAATGCTTCACTTAGATTTATTTGAGAGTTAGTAATTTTTTTAAGAAATTCTCTCTTGCTTCACTTAAATCAATTTGAGAGAAAGAAATATTATGCTCATAGTCTTCACTTATATTTGTTTGAGCTTATCAAAAGCAACACATGAAAATTTGTTCCAAAGTGATAGATATCCAAGGAGGATATAATAAAAACTTTAATGAAGATCATTGGACAAAAGATACTTGAATCCTTGTAATAGTTTCCAGATGTGATGATGTGATATGTGAGTCATGTTGATGAGCAATTATGCTTTAGTAAGAATATTGGTGTTTAGGTTTGTGATTCCCTATGCAAGCACGAAAGTCAATAGTTATGCAATGGAATTACGTCCTACTTGTGGTGCATTATTCGGTGTTAATTTTGCTCAATGCTCGCTTATGGGATTTTTCGTTTCTTTGTTGGTCGCTTCTCAATCTTTTTGCTAGCCTCCATTTTCTCTAAGTATGATCACTACTTGTGCATCCAAAATCCTTTAAGCCAGTTTTGCCACATGAGTCTACCATACATACCTATATGCGGCATTATTTTTCCGTTCTAAGCAAATTTATATGTGCCATCTTTAATTTTGAAAATAAACTTCTCTTTTGTGTGCTCGTACTGCTCATGAAACAGTAGGGGGTGGCTAATATATTTCCATGCTAGATATATTATTCTCACAATGGGTGTTTATTAACTTTTCATTGCACGAGACTAAGGCAAAGGTATTAGCGATGCGCAGTCCCTAAATGTAAAATGAATTCACTTTTTGTTGTCAAATAATAAATTCCTTGGAAAGTGTTGGTATGTAAGGCACCCATGGATACGGCTAGCCATAGAAAGTGAAAGTATGGTTGAAAAAGGAATAAACTTTAATTTCTGTTTGGGAACCGCCTATGATATATCTAGCATGGAAAGTATTGGGAACTACTCGATCATTCTTGTTGACAGGAAAATCATGCCTCCCAAAATGTTTTTATCTCTATCTTTTTCGCTTTGATCTTTAGCACCTCTACAAATCCCTAGTTCCCTCCACGAAGGGCCATTCTTTTACTTTATGTAATTTATATTTTTAATTTGAGTCTACATCTTCTCTTATAAAGCACCAACTAAGGGGCACTATGATCGTACTTGAGCATTGGGCATGTCTAATATGCGAGTGTGGTTCATGAATGGATCAATGATTGTGCAAAATGGGCTAGGGATAACTTACTTTACCCTTGATATTTTGAAAGACATGGTATCCTGATGACATGCTTGAGTATTTAAGTCCTCATGAAAAACTAGACTATTGCTTTGAACCATATAAAAGTCCAAATGTCCATGCTACAAAGAAAAGAATATGAGATGAACATGTTAGACAGCATTCCACATCAAAAATTCTGTTTTTTATCATTTACCTACTCGAGGACGAGCAGGAATTAAGCTTGAGGATGTTAATACGTCTCCAACGAATCTATTATTTTTTTATTGTTCCATGTTGTTATATTATCATTCTTGGATGTTTTACTATCATTTTATAGTCATTTTATATCATTTTTTGGTACTAACCTATTGACATAGTGCCAAGTGCCAGTTGCTATTTTCTGCATGTTTTTTACATCGCAGGAAATCAATATCAAACGGAGTCCAAACGCAGCGAATCTTTTTCTGGATATTTTTGGAACAGAAAACATCAAGTGGGCCAAAGAAGTACCGAAGAGGGGGCCCGAGGTGAGCACAACACACTAGGGCATGCCTGGAGGTCCAGGCGCGCCCTGGTGGGTTGTGACCACCTCGGTGGCCTCCCGGACTGCCTCTTTGCTCTATAAATACCCCAATATTCCAGAATACCCCAATTACATGGTGTTTGCATTTCATACAATAAAGCGACAACCATAAGGCTCCTGCCAGTTGCTGATCACTTTTACAGAACATGATCATATCACACAATAACGTGTATCACATCATGTCCTGACCATTTCACATCACAACATGCCCTGCAAAAACAAATAAGACATCCTCTACTTTGTTGTTGCAAGTTTTATGTGGCTTCTACGGGCTTCGAGTAAGAACTGCTCTTACCTATGTATCAAAACCAGAACAGTGATTTATAAAGTTTGTTGTTTTAACCTACAACAAGGACCGGCCGCGGTCAAATTCGATTCAACTAAAGTTTGAGAAACAGACACCTGCCCGCCACCTTTATGCAAATCTAGTTGCATGTCTGTCGGTGGAACTGGCCTCATGAACGTGGTCATGTAAGGTTGGTTCGGGCCTCTTCATCCAATAATACTGCCGAATAAAAATAAGACACTGGTGGTAAGAAGTATGAAGATCACCGCCCACAACTCTTTGTGTTCTACTCGTGCATATCATCTACGCATAGACCTGGCTCAGATGCCACTGTTGGGAAACGCAGCATGCAATTTCAAAAAAAAATCCTATGCTCACGCAAGATCTATCTAGGAGATTCATAGCAACGAGAGGGGGAGAGTGTGTCTATGTACCCTCGTAGACCGAAAGTGGAAGCATTTGACAATGCAGTTGATGTAGTCAAACTTCTTCTCGTTCTGACCGATCAAGCACCGAACGTACGACACCTCCGAGTTCTGCACATGTTCAGCTTGATGACGCCGCTCGAACTCTTGATCCAGCAAAGTGTCAAGGGATAGTTCCGTCAGCACGATGGCGTGGTGATGGTGACGGTGAAGTGATCCACGCAGGGATTTGCCTAAGTACTATGTGAATATGACCGGAGGCGTAAACTGTGGAGGGGGCGCCGCACACGGCTAACAATGTTTGTTCTGTGTTCTAGCGGTGCCCCCCTCATATATATATATATATAGGTTGGTGGGGAGGAGAGGCAGCCAAGGGGGCTCCCCAAGTAGGAGGAATGCTACTTGGGGTCCTCACAATTCGGCCTCCCTCGTTTCCTATTCATATTTGGAGTAGGAAGCCAAGAGCGGGAAGGGGGAGTCTTATTCCCTTTTTCCGTTCCTCCTTCCCATTTTCTACTCCAATTTGGCCAGCCCATATGGGGGGCACACCAGTCCCTTACGGGCTGGTCTATCCCTCTCTTGGCCCATTAGGCCCATATAGTTTGTCGGGGGTTGCCCGGTACCCCTTCCGGTGACCCGATACGTACCCGGTACCCCCGGAACACTTACGGTGTCCAAATACTATTGTCCTATATATAAATCCTTACCTCTCGACCATTTCGAGACTCCTCATCATGTTCATGATCTCATCCGGGACTCTGAACAACATTCGATCACCAAATCACATAACTCATATAATACAAATCGTGATCGAACGTTAAGCGTGCGGACCTGCAAGTTCAAGAACTATGTATACATGACCGAGACACCTCTCTGGTCAATAACCAATAGCGGAACCTGGATGCTCATATTGGCTCCCACATATTCTATGAAGATATTTATCGGTCAAACCGTTAAGACAAAATACGTTATTCCCTTTGTCGTCGGTATGTTACTTACCGAAAAGTAGGAACATTAGAATCATATCAAATTCGTATTTGAACAAATAAACTAAGGAATTATGAGTGGCATAATGTTTAGCTTCAAGGGTGGAGTGCTGGTAGTGCGACACAAAGCAAGTAGGCGGATTGTATTTCATGTAAAAGATCGTAGTCTATGTAAAAGGTGGAAATGACACTTTCTTTCTATACAATGCAGTGTTTGTTGACCACACATTATGGAAGAGATCACACAGAGAAATACTATTCACTCATGTCTGCGGTTCCAGTATTTTGAAACAAGGTGGTCCACACTAAAAGATTATTGACAACAAATATGACAAGGCAAGCATACAGGTAGTGAATCAATCATTACTTGTGAGCTTACAAGGACAAGTATGCAGAATTGTAACTGCAATAAGAGAAAGTCCAAAATCTGAATCAAGAAGTTGGTCTAGCACTTATTGTTTGCAACTAATCGGTGTGAATAATTGGATATCATATTGAATGAGTAAGAAAGACAAGTAAAATTGTCAACAAACCTGGCCTGCAATAGTAATCTGGGTCAATGTGACTGCGACTAAGAATCCAAAATGACAAGTGTCTGTTCCTAGGGCCGGAATTTTGAAACCCTATGAACTTTACATGTACTAAAGATTACTGAAATACATCTAAACCATTAAGTGTAGGTAGCACTCAGTACACAACAAACCCTAATGACAGTCATGCCTTATGAGTAATGAATCAATTAGCAAATGGGTAATGATGAGTGGCTGCTGAGTGTTGAGGAGGTATCTCAGGATAAAATTGGGTTGGCTTGGTAGATGCTGCACACCTGAGCCCTAAACGGACTGGGAAGGTAGGCACGGCGGTGTGCCTGGGCAGCGGTGACACTGTTGGGCGAGTGGCTCATGACCTCTTGTTAGTTTAGCATCTCCTCCTAGATTCATGCCATCCGGGGATGGCAAGTCGCCGGCGAGGCAGGGGGCTGGGGGCGAGTAGATATCGGAAGCACACCAGAAGAGAGGGGAATTGGGGCCTCGGCCGACCCAAAATCCCATGGTGGGCCGCGGCCCACCGTAGGCACCCTATAGATACACACTCGAGCGACGTACATGCATTTTTGAACCTAAATTAGGAACATTCAGTTGACCAATTAAATGGCTCTGTTTTAACAATATCAGATTGGTATTTGAACAACTAAGTGATCATAATAGCACTGCTTAGTTCTTCAAATACCAATCTGATATTGATGGGTGGAGCAGTGCTATTATGACACAAATCGCGTATGGTGATTGTATATTGATCATAAAAAGGGGGAAATCCTAAGCAATTTTTTGAGCAAAATAGGGTTTCCCCTCCGATTTCTATTAAAGAACCGACCACGGACCAAACATGATCAATTAAACCCTAAGCATGATCAATTAAACCCTATTATGATTGTGTTATGATACCCTGGCTTATTAGGGATGATAGACTACTCATATCAACAAGGAATTCCTTCTTTCCTAGGAGACCATTCGGAAAGAACTCCAAAGTTAAGCATGCTCGGCTTGGAGTAATTTCAGGATGGGTGACCGACCGAGATGTTGCTCCCGGGTGCGCACGAGTGAGGACAAATTGCGCAAAAAAGACTAGTATTGATTTGTGGGGCCAGTCTAGATCCCGCCAGGAGTAACGACCACCGGCGGGTGTGTCCGGGGCGTTACAAGTTGTTATCAGAGCTGACCCACGCGGTTACACGGATGTTTGCGGACAGGTGTGCGGTCATGTTGTGCATGACATTTATGACCCGTCGTGGCACATGGCATGGCACATGTGTTGGACTGGATGCACAGACATATGTGCCAAGAGGGAACGTTCCTGTTTCCCGACAAGGACGTCCCGGGAGCCCATTCGGAAAGAACTCCGAAGTTAAGCATGCTCAGCTTGGAGTAATTCCAAGATGGGTGACCGACCGGGAAGTTGCTCCCGGGTGCGCACGGGTGAGAACAAAGTGGACGGAAAAGACTAGTATTGATCTATGGGCCAGTCTAGATCCCGCCAGGAGTAACGACCGCCGGCAGGTGTGTCCAGGGCGTTACATGTGCCACGGTAGATTTAAAGCTGCAAACCGTGGAAATACTATTTAGCATCCATTGTTTGATTCAAACTACGAGCTAAATTCTAATAGATGAAGAGAGATGATGCTATGCACGGCTCCTGGTCCATCGCCGTGGATGAGAAACGTCCATCTCTAGAAGTGGACGATGTGGTCTTGGTAGGCGCTCTAGCATGGTGGTGGATGGTGGTGATGGATGGGGTGGAGGACAGCGGCGATGGATAGGGTGGCAGACGGAGGAGGCTGGTGTGGGTATGGTGTTCTAGCACAGACGGTGTATGAATGGGAAAATGGAGGGAGAGGTACGGGGAACCATGTTTTTGGGACGCGTCTGTCTAAAATATGGGAAAGTTACGAACTTAGCCCCTGTTTAAAATTTGGACGTCTCATCGGTTGGGTATAGGATGGTAATCTCGCATTTCCCCAATATTTTCCCAGAGGGATTTCGGGCGAGTAGAGGGTGTTTTGGCGCCCACGGTTAGCGCCCATGGTTAGTGCCCACGGTGTATGAACGGGGCTGATGATGTCTACTACACAACCTTGTTCTTGTAGATGTTGTTGGGCCTCCAAGTGCAGAGGTTTGTAGGACAGTAGCAAATTTCCCTCAACTGGGTGACCTAAGGTTTATCATCCGTAGAAGGCGTAGGATGAAGATGGTCTCTCTCAAGCAACCCTGCAACCAAATAACAAAGAGTATCTTGTGTCCCCAACGCACACAATACAATGGTAAATTGTATAGGTGCACTAGTTCGACGAAGAGATGGTGATACAAGTGGTATATGGATGGTAGATAAAGGTTTTTGCAATATGAAAATATAAAAAAACAAGGTAACTAATGATAAAAGTGAGCACAAATGGTATTGCAATGCGTTGAATCAAGGCCTAGGGTTCATACTTTCACTAGTGCAAGTTCCCTCAACAATAATAACATAATTGGATTATATAACAATCCCTCAACATGCAACAAAAAGTCACTCCAAAGTCACCAATAGCGGAGAACAAACAAAGAGATTATGGTAGGGTACGAAACCACCTCAAAGTTATTCTTTCAAATCAATCCGTTGGGCTATTCCTATAAGTGTCACAAACAGCCCTAGAGTTCGTACTAGAATAACACCTTAAGACACAAATCAACCAAAACCATAATGTCACCTAGATACTCCAATGTCACCTCAAGTATCCGTGGGTATGATTATATGATATGCATAACACAATCTCAGATTCATCTATTCAACCAACACATAGAACCTCAAAGAGTGCCCCAAAGTTTCTATCGGAGAGTCAAGACGAAAACGTGTGCCAACCCCTATGCATAGATTCCCAAGGTCGCGTAACTCACAAGTTGATCACCAAAACATACATCAAGTGGATCATAGAATACCCCATTGTCACCATAGGTATCCCACGCAAGACATACATCAAGTGTTCTCAAATCCTTAAAGACTCAACCCTATAAGATAACTTCAAAGGGAAAACTCAATCCATTACAAGAGAGTAGAGGGGGAGAAACATCATAATATCCAACTATAATAGCAAAGCTCGTGATACATCAAGATCGTATCACCTCAAGAACACGAGAGAGAGAGAGAGATCAAACACATAGCTACTGGTACATACCCTTAGCCCCGAGGGAGAACTAATCCCTCCTTGTCGTGGAGAGCGCCGGGATGATAAAGATGGCCACCAGAGAGGGATTCCCCCTTCGGCAGGGTGCCGGAATGGGTCTAGATTGGTTTTCGGTGGCTACGGAGGCTTCTGGCAGCGGAACTTCCGATCTATTGTGTTCCTAGAAGTTTTAGGGTATATGGATATATATAGGAGGAAGAAGTTCGTCAATGGACCTCCGGGCTGTCCACGAGGCAGGGGGCGTGCCCTGGGGGGGCGCCACCCCCCCACCCTCATGGGCAGCCCGGGACTCTCCTGATCTATCTCTTATACTCCGTGGGCTTCTTCTAGTCCAAAAATAAGTTCCGTGAAGTTTCATGTCAATTGGACTCCGTTTGATTTTCCTTTTCTGCGATACTCTAAAATAAGGAAGAACAGAAACTGGCACTGGCCTCTGGGTTAATAGGTTAGTCCCAAAAATAATATAAAAGTGTTTAATAAAGCCCATAAACATCCAAAACAGATAATATAATAGCATGGAACAATTAAAAATTATATATACGTCGGAGACGTATCAGAATCCCCAAGCTTAATTCCTGCTCGTCCTCGAGTAGGTAAATGATAAAAACAAATTTTTTGATGTGGAATGCTACCTAACCTATTTATCCATGTAGTTCTCTTTATTGTGGCAAGAATATTCAGATCCATAAGATTCAAGACAAAAGTTTAATATTGACATAAAAACAATAATACTTCAAGCATACTAACCAAGCAATTATGTCTTCTCAAAATAACATGGCCAAAGAAAGTTCATGCCTACAAAATCATATAGTTTGGTCATGCTCCATTTTCGTCACACAAGAATGCTCCCATCATGCACAACCCTGATGATAAGCCAAGCAATTTTTTCATACTTTAGTAATCTCAAACTTTTTTCAACTTTCACGCAATACATGAGCATGAGCCATGGTTATAGCACTATGGGTGGAATAGAATATAATGAGGGGGTTATGTGGAGAAGACAAAAAGGAGAAAGTCTCACATCGACGCGGCTAATCAATGGGCTAGGGAGATGCCCATCAATTGATATCAATGCAAGGAGTAGGGATTGCCATGTAACGGATGCACTAGAGCTATAAATCTATGAAAGCTCAACAAAAGAAACTAAGTGGGTGTGCATCCAACTTGCTTGCTCATGAAGACCTAGGGCACTTGAAGAGGCCCATTGTTGGAATATACAAGCCATGTTCTATAATGAAAAATTCCCACTAGTATATGAAAGTGAAAAACAAGAGACTCTCTATCATAAAGATCATGGTGCCACTTTGAAGCACAAGTGTGGAAAAAGGATAGTAGCATTGCCCCTTTTTTTATTTTCCTTTTTTTCTTGGCCTTCATTTTTTTTATTTGACCTTTTTTATTTGGCCTTTCTTCTTCTTCCTTTTTTGGCCTATCTCCCCCTTTTTTTGGGGGGGGGGCAATGCTCTATGAATGATGATCATCACACTTCTATTTATTTACAACTCAATGATTACAACTCAATACTAGAACAAAGTATGACTCTATATGAATGCCTCCGGCGGTGTACCGGGACGTGCAATAACTCATGATTGACATGAACGAAAGAATTAAGAACGGTGGCTTTGCCACAACTAAAATGTCAACTACATGATCATGCAAAGCAATATGACAATGATGGAGCGTGTCATAGTAAACGGCACGGTGGAAAGTTGCATGGCAATATATCTCCGAATGGCTATGGAAATGCCATAATAGGTAGGTATGGTGGCTGTTTTGAGGAAGATATAAGGAGGTTTATGTGTGAAAGAGCATATCATATCACGGGGTTTGGATGCACCGGCGAAGATTGCACGAACTCTCAATGTGAGAAAGGGCAATGCACGGTATCGAAGGGTAAGAGTGTGTATAATCCATGGACTCAACATTAGTCATAAAGAACTCACATAATTATTGCAAAAATCTACAAGTCATCAAAAACCAAGCATTACGCGCTTGCTCCTAGGGGGATAGATTGGTAGGAAAAGACCATCGCTCGTCCCCGACCACCACTCATAAGGAAGACAATCAAATAACACCTCATGTTTCAAATTTGTTACACAACGTTTACCATACGTGTATGCTACGGGACTTGCAAACTTCAACACAAGTATTCCTCAAATTAACAACTACCCAACTAGCACAACTTTGATAGCACTATCTCCATATGTCAAAACAATCATCAAGTATCAAACTTCTCTTAGTGTTCAATGCACTTATATGAAAGTTTTTATTTTTTCCCTCTTGGATGCTCATCATATTAGGACTAATTTCATAACCAAAGCAAATTACCATGATGTTCTAAAGACTCTCAAAATAATATAAGTGAAGCATGAGAGGTCATCTATTTCTACGAAATAAAACAACAACCATGCTCAAAAAAAGATATAAGTGAAGCACTAGAGCAACAATAAACTACTCCAAAAGATATAAGTGAAGATCAATGAGTAGTCGAATAATTATGCACCTATCACTACTAGGAAAAGGCCTACTAGTGGCGCACCTGTTTTCGCTACTAATGGCGCACTACAGGAGCGCCACTAGTACCACGCCATTAGTGTTTTTTACTAATGGCGCACCACAGGTGCGCCATTAGTATCCCACAGGTGCGCCATTAGTATCTGTTATACTTATGGCGCACCACATAGAAGTGCGCCATTAGTAACAATTTTTTAAAAAAAATTGAATTTTTTTAAATTTTTTTTAAATTTTTCTTAATCTCAGGTCACTATGGATTAACCTCGGGTCAATATGCTTCATCTCAAGTCAAATCGCACTTTGTGGTCAAACTTCCCGGTCATATTTTGAAAAACCTTGTTGATGTCTAGGACTTTGTTCTTGTTCATGATTATGATGAAATTTTGAAAAAATATTTCAAACTTCCCGGTCATATTACGTATCATATTTTGAAAACAAATCGAATTTTTTTTTCGAAACCAATTTTTTTGTTACTAGTGGCGCACCTAGCAAACGGGTGCGCCACTAGTAAGTTTGAAATTTTTTCCGTCTAGATCTTAAAAGCCCCGTAACTTTTTTCTGTTAGGTTTTTGGGGATTTTGAAAATGTTTAATGGGGTTCATATAAATTTTTTTTCCGAGTTCGTAAGCAAAAGTTATGCCCATTTTACAAATTCCAGAGAGATTTTGCAAATAAAGTCGAAATTCATATTGTTACATTTTCCCAACAAGTAGACCACATATCACATGGGAAACTTATTTTATTTTATTTTTTTGACATTTCCATCATTTTCTTTTATTTTTTTAAACTGAAAAGGCGGTCCACATGTTAAACTAGTAATGGCGCACCACACCCACGGTGCGCCATTACTAGTTTTGAAAAAAAATAAAAAAAATTGATTTTTTTGAAAAAAACTTAGTAATGGTGCACCAGTGGACAGTGCGCCATTACTAGTAAAAATTAGTAATGGTGCACTGTCCACTGGTGCGCCATTACTAACAATTTTTTTTTCAAAACTACTAATGGCGCACGGTGGGTGTGGTGCTCCATTACTATGTCAACTAGTAATGGCGCACTATTCCACGGTGCGCCATTAGTAACATTTTTTTTATTTTTTTTCAAAAGTACTAATGGCGCACCACACACCAGGTGCGCCATTAGTAATATATTACTAATGCCGCACATGTATGTGGTGCGCCATTGCTATATAGCAATGGCGCACCACATACATGGTGCGCCATTAGTGTCCATATTATCTATAGCCCTTTTCCTAGTAGTGTATGTGAAGACTCTGTAACATTTAATAATTTCAGGTCTTGGTATTTTATTCAAACAGCAAGCAAAACAATAGAAAATAAAATGACGCTCCAAGAAAAACACACATCATGTGGTGAATAAAAATATAGCTCCAAGTAAAGTTACCATTGAACGAAGATGAAAGAGGGGATGCCTTCCGGGGCATCCCAAGCTCTTAGGCTCTTGGGTTATCCTTGAATATTACCTTGGGGTTCCTTGGGCATACCCAAGCTTAGGCTCTTGCCACTCCTTATTCCATAGTCCATCGAATCTTTACCCAAAACTTGAAAACTTCACAACACAAAACTTAACAGAATACTCGTAAGCTCCGTTAGCGAAAGTGAAAGAAAACAAAACACCACTTCAAGGTACTCTAATGAACTCATTATTTATTTATATTGGTGTTAAACCTACTGTATTCCAACTTCTCTATGGTTTATAAAAACTTTTACTAGCCATAGATTCATCAAAATAAGTAAACAACCCATGAAAAACAGAATCTGTCAAAAACAGAACAGTCTGTAGTAATCTGTAACTAACGCAAACTTCTGGAACCCCAAATATTCTAAAATAAATTGCTGGACGTGAGTAATTTATCTATTAATCATCTGAAAAAGAATTAACTAAATATAACTCTCCAATAAAAAATGGCAGCATGTAGCGACCAGACCTCAAACAGTCTGATCTCTGTGCATCAGTGTCATCCCTGGATCAGTAATGCTGACACGCACAGTACTTGAAGGATTTATAACAGAGTAGCAATCACACACTTATTACATCAAGTGTCTCAAAAGAGAACTTATTATAAATAATATGGCTTAAGGCCATCTAATAACGACAACAGCGGAAGGCTTGGAAGATAAGCGAGTCCATCAACTCCAACGGCATCACTGGGTATAGAACCACGACCTAATGGCACCTTACTCGTCGTCTGAAAAGTCTGCAACATGAATGTTGCAGCCCGAAAACGGGTCAGCACATGGAATATGCTGGCGATGTAACACATAGAGAGTAATGAATAGAAAAAGGCTATACTACATGCATATATGGCTGGTGGAAAGCTCTATGGTTACAGTTTTGCGTAAAGCCAGGTTTTCTCTACTACAAAGGAATAAATTTTATTTAACTATCTTGGTGGTTATTAAACATTGAGAGTATAGACACCCTCTCAATCCCAATTAAGCATCATCATTAAAACCCAACAAAATTAATTAAAGTAACATGATGAGATTCACATGATAATCCAAGTACTAGATACTCAAGACTGTCCATAACCGGGGACACGGCTAACTATGATTAGTTTATACAGTCTGCAGAGGTTTTGCACTTTTCCCCACAAGACTCGATCTCCTCCATTGGGATTCTCGCACTACATGGTGTTTGAGAAACGGATGACCGAGACATAGTCTTTCAGAAGCGCTAGCACCTTACGATCGGGTAGAGCGTTACACCTACTTTCCCCCACATATGCTAGTCTACCACTGTAAGAGTTCGCACAACTTAATCAACTATGCTAGAGCCCATAGTAGCTTGTGGCTGCACACGGAAGTTTCTAGTATGAATAATCTCATGATCCCTTTGAGCCTGGGTGGCGGTCCATAAAGAAAAACAGGCAATCGCTGGAATACCCAGGTGCCTCAAATCCACCCAGATGTGTATTAAAGTTGCCACCTTAAATAAACCATCAATTAACAATCTCACATCTGTCATCGATACACTCACCCAATCCACGTCTACTAGCATAGCATGGCAATATAAGAAAACGTAGAAGTAACTCCCAAGGGTTTGATAATAAAACAGGTAATAGGTACTACCTCATCTACTTCTGAAAACCCACAATATAATTAGATCCTAATCATGAAATGTTTGGGGATTGATCTAATGCAACAAAACTTGGTAGTAAGAGGTATGATCAAAGTGTTACTTGCCTTGTGATGATCCGTGAAACCTAGAGGTTTGAAGTAGCAAGCGGCGCACTCCTAGGTACTCTATCGCAAACAAACAAGCATACAATAAGACTCATCTAATGCACAAGTAAAACCCAAATAAGCGAACTAACCAGAAAGTTCTACTCAAGAAACAAATCAAATGAAGCAACGAAATCAAACGGCAAAAGAAACAAGCTTCGTTTACTAATCTGTATCTAAGTAAAATTTTACAGAAGCAAAAACATGTTTGAGTTGGTTAAACGAAAGAGGGTTTCGAGACGAAACTATAGGCGCTTGAATCGCCTGATTCCGATAAACAAGCGAAAAGTTATACTAAAACGAAAATCAGATCAGAAATCGCGACTGAAAATAATCGCGGAAAATCTGAGAAAAAGAAAAACGGACAAACGGGCTAACGAACGAACGTTCGCTGTCTGCGGCTAAACGACGAAAACCGTTCGTTAAAACGAACGTATGGATGAACGTCCGCTAAACAACTATAACCGAAAAAATCATCTAAAAAAATAAACCGGGTTCCTAAAAAAATAAAAAACCAACAGTTTTCTCTTGAAAACTGCGGCGGTGACGGGGTCTACCTCAGGCGGGTCAACGGGCGGCGGCGGCGGTCGAGGTCGGTTCGCGTTTTAAAAAAAATAATCATTACGCGCAGAAAAACAAATAAAAGAAATACTAAACAGAATGCAAAAATCCGGAAATAATTTTCCCCGACTTCTAAAATCAAGCCAGACAAGGTGAACATTTATTTGGGGCCTAAATGCAATTTTGAAAAACGCGCATTTTTCCAAAATTCAAATAAAACAGCGGAAAAACTCTAAAATAAAATCTATTTGATTTTTTTATTAAATTCTCAATATTTCTTTATTTTTGGAAAGTCATTTTATTCCCTCTCACTTATTTTTATAATTGAAAATAATTGAAGATAAAATAAATAAAATCAAATGATCCTATTCTCAAAATTTGAGAAAACTCAAATATGAAAATAACGAAATCCCCAACTCTCTCCGTGGGTCATTGAGTTGCGTAGAATTTCTAGGATTAACCAAAATGCAAAATAAAAATATGGTATTCAATGATGATCTAATGTATAACATTCCAAATTGAAATTTTGGGATGTTGCAAACCTACCCCCCTTAAGATGAATCTCGCCCTCGAGATTCGGGTTGGCTAGAAAATAGGTGAGGGTGGTCCTTGAGAAAATCTTGCTCTCGTTCCCAGGTGGCTTCATCCTGTGTGTGGTGGCTCCATTGAACTTTGCAAAACTTGATAACCTTGCTGCGAGTGACTCGATTGGCAAACTCGAGAATCTTAACGGGTCTCTCCTCGTAGGTCAAATCGTTATCCAACTGAATAGTTTCCAAAGGCACGGTGTCTCTCAATGGTATGTCAGCCGTCTCTGCTTGACACTTCTTCAACTGGGAAACGTGGAACACATCATGAACTCCTGACAATCCTTCAGGTAATTCCAACTTGTAGGCCACTTCTCCCATACGTCCCAAAACTCGATATGGTCCTACAAATCGTGGCGCTAACTTCCCTTTAACCCCAAAACGCTTTGTTCCCCGAAGTGGAGATACTCAAAGATAATCTCTATCTCCGACTTCATAAACTATCTCCTTGCGTTTAGAATCTGCATAACTCTTTTGTCTGGACTGGGCTACCTTGAGCCTATCGTGAATCAACTTCACCTTTTGTTCAGACTCTTTAATCAAGTCAGGTCCAAACAACTGGCGGTCTCCAACTTCGTCCCATGACAACAGTGTCCTGCACCTCCTTCCGTACAAGGCTTCGAAAGGGGCCATCTTTAAACTGGTTTGGTAACTGTTGTTGTAAGAGAACTCTGCATATGGCAAATTGTTGTCCCAACTAGATCCGTAATCTAGCGCATAAGCTCTCAGCATATCCTCCAAAATCTGATTGACTCTCTCGGTCTGTCCATCTATCTATGGATGAAAAGCTGTACTGAATTCTAGACTGGTACCCAAAGTTTCGTGCAACTGCTTCCAGAACTTTGAGGTAAACTGGGTTCCTCTATCTGATACGATACTCCTTGGAACTCCATGCAAACATACGATCCTGGTCATGTATATCTTTGGCAACTTAGCACTAGTGTAAGTGGTCTTTACTGGGATGAAATGAGCTACCTTCGTCAATCGATCAACTACAACCCAAATCGAGTCATAGCTTGAACGAGTCCTGGGTAATCCCGTGATAAAATCCATGCCTATCTTATCCCACTTCCATTCGGGTATCGGCAATGGTTGTAACAATCCTGCTGGCTTCCGATGCTCTGCCTTTACTCTCTGACATACATCACAAACTGCTACATACTCCGCAATATCCTTCTTCATTCCGGTCCACCAGAAAATATCCTTCAAATCCAAATACATCTTGGTATTTCCTGGGTGAATCGAATATGGTGAATCGTGTGCCTCTTGCAGAATCAACCTCCTGATCTCCGGGTCATTGGGCACATAAACACGGTCTTCAAACCATAGGGTGTCGTGCTCATCCTCATGAAATCCTTTAGCTTTTCCTTTGTTCAGTTTCTCCTTTATAGCGGCAATCTCCTTGTCAGTCTTCTGACCTTCTCTGATTTTATCCATCAAGGTTGACAGAATCTCCAATGCTGCTACATAGCCTCTCAGAACTATTTCCAAACATAGTTCACGAAGATTTTCTGCTAAATCCTTGGGTATTTCTCCCGTCGTTAACGTATTGACATGGCTCTTACGGCTTAATGCGTCAGCTACTACATTAGCCTTTCCGGGATGGTATTGCAATCTCATATCATAATCCTTCATGAGTTCCAACCATCTCCTTTGCCTGAGATTCAACTCCTTCTGTGTGAAAATGTACTTCAAACTCTTATGATCCGTGTACACCTCACAATGGTTTCCAATGAGGAAATGCCTCCAGGTTTTCAAAGCATGCACTACGGCTGCTAACTCCAAATCATGCGTGGCATATTTCAACTCATGAGGCTTCAGTTGTCTTGAGGCATATGAAACAACTCTCCCTTCCGGCATAAGCACTGCTCCAAGTCCTCGACGTGAAGCGTCGCAATACACCTCATAATCCTTGCGCTGATCTGGTAGAATCAACACTGGCGAGGTAACCAAACGTTTCTTCAACTCCTGGAAACTGGCCTCACATTCCTCAGTCCATTTAAACTTGGTATCCTTCTTCAACAACTCCGTCATAGGTTTTGCAATCTTCGAGAAATTTTCAATGAATCTCCGATAGTATCCTGCAAGTCCAAGAAAACTCCGGATCTCTCCAACTGTTGTTGAGGCTTCCCAATTTGTCACAGCGACAACCTTGGTGGGATCTACTGCTATTCCTTCTCCGGATATAACATGTCCGAGGAATCCAACTTCCTTTAACCAAAACTCACATTTGCTGAACTTGGCGTATAACTGATGTTGTCTGAGCTTACCAAGTACCAAACACAAATGTTCTTTATGTTCCTCTTCATTCTTCGAGTAAACCAGAATATAATCAATGAACACTACGGCGAACTTATCCAAAAACTCCATAAACACCTTGTTGATCATGTTCATAAAATAGGTAGGTGCGCTAGTCAGACCAAATGACATAACGGTATACTCATGCAACCCATACCTTGTGGTAAAAGTTGTCTTAGGTATGTCCTGCTCTCGAATCTTCAATTGGTGGTATCCTGATCGCAAATCGATCTTGGAAAATACCTTACCTCCTTGCAATTGGTCAAACAAATCATTGATCATCGGTCGTGGGTACTTATTCTTGACCGTCACCTCATTCAATCCTCGATAATCAACAACCATCCTTAACGATCCATTCTTCTTTTCCACTAGAAGTAGTGGTGATCCCCAAGGTGACGAACTTGGGTGAATATATCCCTTATCCAGTAACTCCTTAATATGCTTCTTAATCTCCTCCAAATCATTTGTAGGCATTCTATACGGTCTCTTAGATATTGGTCCTGTTCCTGGCAAAAGCTCAATCAAAAACTCAATGTCTCTATCCGGTGGCATGCCTGGCAACTCTTCTGGAAATACATCCGGAAAATCCTTTACCACTGGTACTTCCTCCTGTACAACTCCTGTTAAGGAATTTACTTGTGTCCTCTTCGGCTCATGCCGTGACACATACTTGATCCTTCTCCCTTCTGGGGTGGTAAGCAAAATCGACTTACTCGCGCAATCGATGTTTCCTTCATACATTGACAGCCAATCCATACCTAGAATCACATCCAAACCATGCGATTCCAGAATGATTAAATCAGAGGGGAAGACATGCCTACCTATACTCAATGGCACTTGAAAACATCGTCGGCTGGCCATATACTCCGCTCCTGGTGAGCTTACTAACATAGGTGTTCTAAGAACCTTGGTGGGCAGGTTATACTTATCCACGAATTCCCTTGATATGTATGAATGCGATGCACCAGTACCAAAAAGAACGATTGCAGCAAAAGACTTAACCAAAAACTTACCGATTACTGCATCTGGCTGGGCTTCAACCTCCTCCATGTTAACGTGGTTCACCTATCCCCTGTTGAAAGGGTTCGGCTTCTTCCCAGAGCTTCCATTCCCATTTCCATTCTGGGCTTCAGGACATTCATTGGCATAATGTCCGGTCTTCTGACACTTAAAACAAGTGACTTGGCTCAGGTCTCTGATGGCTGGGGTTGACGGGTTGGTACGGTTCTGGCCGTTGCTTCCCCCATTCCCATTACCATTCTTGGGGCCATTATGATTATGCGAACTTCCTCCTCCATGGGTATGCTGAAAATGTCCTCTCGATCTCGGGGTAAAACGTGGCTTCTGCTGAGCTCCTGAATTGTACTTCCCTTGTCCATACTTCCTCTTGCGGTTCTCAATGTGTTGCTGCTTCCCTTCAATCATAAGAGGACGGTCTACCAACTCCTGGTAGTTGTTGAAGGTTGCTACCATCAACTACATGCTCAACTCATCATTCAGTCCTTCCAGAAACTTCTCCTGCTTAGCTGCATCCGTAGCAACGTCATCCGGGGCATAACGTGCTAACTTACAAAAGTCATCCACGTATTTGCCAACTGTCCGTCCTCCTTGGCGCAAGTTGCAAAACTCACGCTTCTTCATGGCCATCGCTCCTACTGAAACACGGGCACTATGGAAAGCCTGCTGAAATTGGTCCCATGTCACCATGGCTATAGGGTAGGTGACAGTGTAATTCTCCCACCATGATGCTGCTGGTCCATCCAACTGATGTGCGACAAACCGCACCTTCTCAGCATCAGTACATCCTGTAGTGGTTAACTCCCTTCCAATCTTGCGGAGCCAATCATCTGCTACTATAGGCTCGGTGCTACTAGAGAACACCAGCGGATTCAATCTAAGAAAATGGGTTAAATGATCCACAGGTGGTGGTGGTGGGTTGTTGTTGTTGTTCCCCTGATTCTGATTCTAGACTAGCAAGTGCATCAATGCATTCTGCTGCTAGATCAACTGAGTGAGCTCCGGTGGGAAAGAAAATCCATTGTCACGTCTCGGAGGCATCTGCTGGGTTTATAGGGGAGAGATTAGAATAGAATGAGGTCTAATGAGAAAGCACTACCCATATGCACATGAGGCAAATGCAAACAGAATCACTTCATTCAATTCAATCAAGGGCATACAATCGGTCTAGAACAATTGTTACAAAAGTGCCTGGACTATGCTATATACATGCTGGGATTCTACTTCTGTTATGGTGGTCTACTAGAAATATTCCTCGGTTGCAGACTCCATGATATCTGCTCCAATTTCGTCTTCAAAGTCATCATCGCTCAGGTCAGAGTCGGTGTCATCGATGATAATGTAGTCTTCCAGGCAAATCTCCTTGGGTTCTTCGTCTTCTCCTACTGGTGTAGGGTCTCCCATGAATATTCCGATCTTCTTAATCAGGTCATCATTCTTCTCCACTAGTATGACGATTTCCTCCATATAATCTTCGCGTGTAGCCTTGAGTTCTTCCTCCAGCTCCGTGATTCTTGTCATCGCCTTCTTCAGATCTATCATGCCTGCGCACATCTGGTTCTCCTGATGTTGAATGTGCTAGTTTAACTCCTGAATAAAAGCTGCGATTGATCTATCCTTCCAGGTGCTGATCATCTCCCAATGCTCATCTCGGCGCCCACAAATCTGGTAGATAGTATCCTTGAGATCATTGCGGTAAACTTGTCCAATACGTCCCATTGTGATGTGGGTTGCCATGCCCTTTCCTAGACTCCGGCTTGGTGCGTCAAAGGAAAACTCTATGGGTTCAGTGACTGGCGTGAATGTCCTTCCTGGAACTTGAACTTGAATCATCCAGCGCTCCTCCTCAGGTAAAGTGGCGTTGTAGGTCCCAGTGAAGCTTGGTACTTTGATGTTCAGGTATCAGTGACTTCCTTTAGGTGGCGTCCAAAGGGTGTATCTTCATCCGGTTGCATGAACTTGTTCCTTGCATCCGCCATCCTAAAAGAGTATAAAAGATGAGAAGTCAGAAATGAGAAGAGAGTAGTGATCTAGGTCTTTTAGCTTCGTGGTCGTGTCCTATAGTCAGCGTGTGCTCTGATTTCATCTTGTAGCGACCAGACCTCAAACAGTCTGATCTATGTGCATCAGTGTCATCCCTGGATCAGTAATGCTGACACGCACAATACTTGAAGGATTTATAATAGAGTAGCAATCACACACTTATTACATCGAGTGTCTCAAAAGAGAACTTATTATAAATAATAAGGCTTAAGGCCATCTAATAACGATAACAGTGGAAGGCTTGGAAGATAAGCGAGTCCATCAACTCCAACGGCATCACTGAGTATAGAACCACGACCTAATGGCACCTTAATCGTCGCCTAAAAAGTCTGCAACATGAACGTTGCAGCCCGAAAACGGGTCAGCACATGGAATATGCTGGCGATGTAACACATAGAGTGTAATGAACATAAATAGGCTATACTACATGCATATATGGCTAGTGGAAAGCTCTATGGTTACAGTTTTGCACAAAGCCAGTTTTTCCCTACTGCAAAGGAATAAATTTTATTTAACTATCTTGGTGGTTGTTAAACATTGATAGTGTAGACACCCTCTCAATCCCAATTAAGCATCATCATTAAAACCCAACAAAATTCATTAAAGTAACATGATGAGATTCACATGATAATCCAAGTACTAGATACTCAAGACTGTCCATAACCGGGGACACAGCTAACCATGATTAGTTTATACATTCTGCAGAGGTTTGTGCACTTTTCCCCACAAGACTCGATCTCCTCCGTCGGATTTATCGCACTACATAATTTTTGAGAAACGGATGACCGAGACATAGTCTTTTAGAAGCGTTAGCACCTTACGATCGGGTAGACCGTTACACCTACTTTCCCCTACATCTGCTAGTCTACCACTATAAGAGTTCGCACAACTTAGTCAACTATGCTAGTGCCCATAGTAGCTTGTGGCTGCACACAGAAGTTTCTAGTATGAATAATCTCATGATCCCTTTGAGCCAGGGTGGCAGTCCATAAAGAAAAACAGGCAATCGCTGGAATACCCAGGTGCCTCAATTCACCCAGATGTGTATTAAAGTTGCCAGTTTAAATAAACCATTAATTAATAATCTCACATCTGTCATGGATACACTCACCCAATCCACGTCAACTAGCATAGCATGGCAATAGAAGCAAACGTAGAAGTAACTCCCAAGGGTTTGACAATAAAACAGGTAATAGGTACTACCTCATCTACTTCCCAAAACCCACAATTTAATTAGATCCTGATCATGCAATGTTTGGCGATTGATCTAATGCAACAAAACTGGGTAGTAAGAGGTATGATCAAAGTGTTACTTGCCTAGCTGATGATCCGTGAAAGCTAGATATTCGAAGTAGCAAGCGGTGCACTCCGGCTACTCTATCGCAAACAAACAAGCATACAATAAGCACTCATCTAATGCACAGCTAAAACTCTCACTACTAGGGAAAAGCCTACCAGCAGCGAGGGTTTTGGGCCTCTCAGTAGCGTGGGCACCGGCGCTACTAATAAGGCGCTACAGCTAACGTATAGCAGTAGCGCCGGTTGTCCCACGCTACTACTATACATGAATAGCTGTAGTGCTCTTTGGGAAAGGGCGCTACTGATATTATCTACAGCGCTGTTTGCTGGGACGCGCTACTGACAATGCGGCACTACTGCTAAATTTCCCCCCTCGCTACTACTAGTTTATTTATTAGTTTTTTTCCTGCATATTTGTTTTGTATTTGAATAGGCTTTATACAACAATCTTTAGCATATCATAAACATACAAATGTAATCATAGCATATACATACAATTAGTCTCATCAAATCATGTCATCATCATAATCATCATCCAACACAAAGTGGTCTCTCGTCATCATCTCGAAAATAGCGATACAAGTCTCGAATGATATGCAAATATATCGTCATCCATCCAAACAATGATATACGCGAGAAGAGCTATCACTTTGAGAACATGAGTTCGTATCCCTCTTTCACATTAGCGTGATCCTCTAAACTAACTACTGCCTATCGCTCGGAAACCGAAAGGGCCTGACGCTCCGGCCACTTGTCGTATATATACTCCTGGCATAGCACTTTTTCGCCATCTATGATCTATGCACCTGCATCATCACATGAGTCGATGATATGCAACATATATAGTTGAGCAACAGAAAGAGGCAGACTTGGCAAAAATAAAAACAACATATCATAAGCATAAATAAAAAAATTCATCGTACCCCAAAATGCCATCACTAGAGTGATTTTCACTAGTCGAGGAGGAGGACGGTTTAATTACATCACAAATAAAATTTCACCGTGCATAACTCAAAGTTTTGTCATACAGAAAGTATGGACTAAAGGGACACATTGTCATATATCAACAATCACTCCAACATGTCGTTCCATCCATCCAAGTCAGGGAGATAGTCCCCGAGCATAGTGAAAGGCTTCAGGTCGAGACGCTGAGAGGCTATCCATGTTCGGACGTCTTCCCGCGACATTTGTCCTTCTCCGTAGAACATCCCTGTTTTTCCGACGACCTCCTTCGTGATGATTTGGCCAAGTTCGCGCTGGATGTTATAGAACTCAGCTCGAAGTCGATGATCCTTGATATCTCCTATGTCCTTTGCCCATTGCAGAATATGGGCATCGCCGGATCTAGGTGACATGCGAAGGTTCTGGTGATCCCGTCTGTACTCCAGCATGTGGTGTAGGACATAGAATCCACCATTAAGAGAATCGTTCGGTTGCTGGATGCAGCAGAAGTCGGTCTTATGGCCGAAGGCGACCCTGCCGCCCCTTCTCTTCTTGTCCCTGACCTCTCCACCCCTTGCTTGGTAGTAAAACATAGCACTGTCGAGAACATCCTTGATGTGGGTGTAATCCTTTTTGTGAATGTTCTTCGACTAGTCCAAGTAAAGAGCGTGGGAGAATCGGGGGTAGAGCATGATGAGGACGGCGCGCCCGCCGCTGCGCAAAATAAGTCCTCAAATTAATTAGCCTCCACCGTGCAAATGAATGATTGAAATCGAAGGAAGGATAGCAGCGTGGATGACTTACACGGGATGATAAGGCACGAGAATCGCCTCCTTGTCCTTATTGGTGAGCATGAAATTGACGATGTAATCCCTCGCGTATTCACGGTGATTTGCGCAGACTCCCAAGAAGCCCTCATGCATGTAGTACGGGTCAGCGACACAGATATGAGATATCTACTCAACCCCGATGATGTAGTTCATGTGCAAGGCATAAAGGCGGACAAACGTAAAATCAAACTTCTTCACGTGAAACATGTCGAATATGTAATCGAATCGGAGGAAGAACTTATCCGCAGGGAAGCTGTCGACGTACGACATTTGCCGCGGAACGTTAACCACGTAGAGTGGGTATCCTGGATCTTTCGAGGCGATGAGGTCTTTCTCTACCCGCAGCACATCGTCATCAAGTCTCTTTAGATCGCCGAATCTGGCCTGCAGCGTTGTTGCAGGTAGGATTCGTTGACCGGGGATATGCCATTTATCCACACCGGGGATATCTATACGGTCCTGAAGCCGAGGCTGCTGAGGCGGCTGGATCATAGAAACAACTTTTTTGCCTTTCCTCGCTCTCTTCCTAAACTTCTTTACTACCGGAAGGTCGTCCATAATATGTTGAGACGGAAATTCAGGCACCGACTCATGACGCTCAAACCCTGAGGAGGCGCCAGTATAGACATACTGTTCAGCAGCGCCATCGTCGTCCTCATCCTCATCCATGGCGACGTCATCAGCGACTAATGGAGCCTCCTCCTTACCCTGTCCGCAATCACCCAACCCGACACCCAACGATAATTGGGTAGGTGGGGTGTTGATGTTCATACCTTGCTGAGGCTGCATGCTCGTGGGTGTGCTCCCGGCCGCCTCCAGATGAAGCAAAATCTTTGGCCACAACAGGACCCACCCAGCATTGCAACAATCACCAAGCCGCCGCGGTGTCTCGTCGTCATCCCCCACTAGTACTGGAGGAGGCAAATTCTCATGGCCCGGTTTGACACTGGCCACGGAAACCTTGAAAACGTTCGGGGGGATCGGCCGGCTGTGGAACAATGGTTCCTTCGGCTCCATTATCGTCGCCTTCCCCATGTCCACCTTCTGGTCGCCGATGGTGTACAATATGGTGCACGGGTTTTCGCTAGCCTGCAAAGAAAATTCTACGACGTGAGACATCCAGAAGGCAACGAAAACGGGAGATTATACATTTATATTGAAGGGGGCCGGTGTGAAAGATACCGTGAGGGCGTCGAGCTCTGCCAAAGACGAAGCACCGCCTAGCACGTCCGGTGCGGGAGCCGGTGCGGGAGCAGGTGTAGCTGCAGGTGCTGGTGCAACGCTAGTCGAGCTCCTCCCCGCCAAGAAGTCAGAAAGGGGAAAGTCTGCTGCATCTTTTTTTGGATTTTGCCTAGTCCAATTGAAAACGGCTGGAACCAAGGTAGTAGAAATATCTAAAGCCACCTGTTTTGCGGCAGCTACCGCTGTTGCGACTGTCTCAGTTGATTTCTTCTCAACCGCAATCTCAACCCTCTTGTCGATGTTTTCTTTATTTAACCTCCGTCTTTCCTTTCTCTCCTCCGTGGTCTCACGGTAGTACTTCTTCCACGTGGCGCCGTCTCCGACACCGTGCACGCGTCCATATGACGGTCGAGTATCCACCGGTTGTTGTTTCAATATGTTCAACGCCCGGTTGAATGGAGTGTCCCACTTGGGCCTCGCCATTGCCTTAGACGGCGAGTCGCTTTCGGCCGCAATCCTGTGCTTCTCTCTCTACAAAAGGCACAACGATCGTTTACAAATATGACTCAAATTACCAGCAGTCTCATGAACTCCGTAATGACCAGTGTTGTCTCGTAAACCTTTTTCACTAGGTCCCAATGGTGCCAGGCCCTGAGGACATCATGCTCCTGCGGGACGGTGAACTCCGCCAAGGGGTCTGGGATGCCCAGACTCGCGGCTTCCGCGTCCTCCTTGGCCCATTTGGACCTCTTTCCGCCATAACCACGGCTTCCGAGGTGGTGGCTCCCAATGTTCCTCTCTTGAAGCCCCTTCATGTACTTAGACTTTTTTTGGCATCTTCGGCCTCGCAAGCCTCCTTGAATATTTGAAACAGCTCTTCCGTGATTGTCGGATTATCCTTTACAATCTCGGAGTAGGATTCCTTCTTCACGATGATCCTTGCTTTCACTCGATTTTTCCAGGCAGCCAACGCTTCGCTGCACTTGGTCATGGCGTGTTTGTTTATCTTCTTCATTGCCGGTTCCTCATATGGATCTTTATAATCATTCTCATTCCAGCTCGGGAACAAGAATATCTGGTGAAACTTCTTTAGGAGGGAGCTCCTCATATTTTCTATCTTCTGTAGTTTCTCATCGTTGATGGTGTTGGTTGTCCGTACGATGCAGCCTATTTGATTGCCGTAGCATCGACGCGCTTCCTTGGGCGCCATTGGCTCAAAATTGCCGTCGCCCACCTCCGTGACCACCACTCTAATAGTCCTGAGTTTGTTAGGAACCCGTTGCCTCTTTGCTTTCGGTTCTACACCGGCTCCGCTCCCCGAGGCAGCGCCAGTCTCAGTCTCAGTGCCGGTCTCGATGCATGTCTCAGTCTGAGCGCCGGTCTCAGTCTCAGCACCGGTCTGCGTGTCAGTCTCAGTCCTCGATGCCACCGGTGGGCCCAGCAATAACATCAGTTGATCATCGGTAAGGCTAAAAAATTCGTCTGCCGCCCGGTAGGCGTCGTCGCAATCACCAGAACCCTGTCCTTTATCGTTGCTAGCCATGTTTCCTATGATTAAATCTAGTCAATTAATTCTAGACCTAATAAAATGAATAATGACATAAAAAGGCCTATTGTTTTGCAGGAACGTTGACTCCTTCCTGGTGCGGCAAATCACACGGGCACTCGATATGTCCTAGTTTGTAGCACAAGTCATGCCAAAATTCACGGAAAATTTTGGCATGACCTTTGCTAAAAGGTGGACAAATCGAGAACCTGAAATTTGCCGGAATGGAAATGAATCAACATTCCCGCAAAATATATATAGGCCACTCAGCTTCATGGAAACAACAAAGCCACTTGGGCACAAACAACATGACCACTTCAATGAAAAGATATAATCAACAATAAAAGTCTAGGAAGGGATCATCTTTAAAATAAAACTTGCCTAAATAACCTAGATAATTAACCTAATCAAACTAGTTAACCTGACTAGTTCTCTGTCAAAGCCCTAACTAAATTTTTGCACTAACCTAGGTAATTAACCTAATTAAACTAGTTAACCTAACTACTTCTCTGTCAAAGGCCCTAACTAAATTTTTGCCCTAACCTAGATAATTAACATAATTAAACTAGCTAACCTATGCATGATGAGAGAGAGAGGGGTGGGGGCTTACAGAGGATGGCTCCGGTGGTGGCGAGGGAGGCAGGGGCTGTCTCCGGTGACGGCGAGGGAGGCTGTTCTGGCGAGGGAGGATCCGGTGGAGTCGACGGCGGCTCCGGTGGCGTTGATGAGGCCGCGCGGCTCCGTGGAGTTGGGGGCGGCTCCAATGGCGTCGACGGCGCACGGCTCTGGTGGCTCCGGGGGCGTCGACGTCGGCAGGAGGGCGGCGAAGTTGGGGCGACGACTCCGGGGGAGACGGCGGCGGGGTGGGTCGAGAGATTTGGGGGGCAAGTGGTGGCCGGGGGGGGGGGGAACGGTTTTTTGGTTAAGTCAAAACTAGCGGTAGCGCGTTTCGCAGAACGCGCTATAGCTAAGGTAGCTATAGCGCTTTTTCCAAAACGCGCTACTGCTATACATATGTAAGTTTCTCTCTTTTTTATTTCCTTTTCTGTTTCTATAGTGGCGGGGGTCCTCACGAACGTCTGCAGCTGCGTTAGCTACAGCGCCTCTTACTAACACAACTACAGCTAAGCCTTTCTCTGTTTTTTCGCTTTTTCATTTAATTTTGCTTTACATTTTATATTTTTTTCTTTCTCCTTTTTCTGTTTCTTTCATTTTCATTTACTTTTCTATTTGTTTTTCATTTTATTTTATTTCCATTAGCAGTAGCGCTGTTACTAAAGGGAAACGCGCTGCTACTCATGCCCTGCTAGCGGTAGCGCGCTTCCTGCAAGGCCGCTACTGCTATGCGTAGCCCATCGTTCCAGCAATGGGAATATTAGTAGTAGCGCTTTTACGGGCACACGCGCTACTGCTAGAATCGTATCTGCAGCGCGGTTTATTTTGAACCGCTACTGCTATCTAGCACTAGCGCCCTTTTTTAACCCGCGCTGTTGCTAAATTTCTGTGTATAAGGTTTTCCCTAGTAGTGTCAAATAAGAGAACTAACCAGAAAGTTCAACTTAAGAACTCTGGTTTGCAAAAAGAAACAAATCAAACGAAGCAACGAAAGTCAAACGACGAAAGAAACAAGCTTCGTTTACTAATCTGGATCTAAGTAAAATTTTACAGAAGCAAAAACTTGTTTGAATTGGTTAAACAGAAAGAGGGTTTCGAGACGAAACTCTAGGTGCTTGAATCGCCTGATAAACGAGCGAAAAGTTATACTAAAACGAAAATCGGATCAGAAATCGTGATTGAAAATAATCGCAGAAAATCTGAGAAAAAAAGGACGAACAGGCTAATGAACGAACGTTCGCTGTCTACGGCTAAACGACGAAAACCTTTCGTTAAAACGAACGTACGGACGAAAGTCCGCTAAACAACTAAACCGAAAAAACCGTTCTAAAAAACTAAACCGGGTTCCTAAAAAAATAATAATAATAAAAATAAACCGATGGTTTTCTCTCGAAAACCGTGGCGGCGATGGGGTCTACCTCCGGCGGGTCAACGGCGGCGGCGGTGGGTGGCTCCGGCTGCGGCGGCGGAACGGGGCTAGGGTTTGGGGTGGGCTCGAGGTCGGTTCGCGTTTTTTTAAAAACATTACGCACAGAAAAACAAATAAAAGAAATACTAAACGGACACCAAAAATTCCGAAATAAAAGTTCCCCGACTTCTAAAATCAAGACGGACAAGGTGAACATTTATTTGGGGCCTAAATGCAATTTTGAAAAATGCGCATTTTCCTAAATTCAAATAAAACAGCGGAAAAACTCCAAAATAAAATGTTATTTGATTTTTTTATTAAATCCTCAATATTTCTTTATTTTGGGAAAGTCATTTTATTCCCTCTCACTTATTTTTATAATTGAAAATAATTGAAGATAAAATAAATAAAATTTGATGATCCTATTTTCAAAATTTGAGAAAACTCAAATATGAAAATAACGAAATCCCCAAGTCTCTCCGTGGGTCCCTGAGTTGCGTAAAATTTCTGGATCAGGCCAAAAGCAATAAAATATGATATGCACTGATGATCTAGTGTATAACATTCCAAATTGAAAATTTGGGATGTTACAAACCTAGGTGAGGGTGGTCCTTCAACAAATCTTCCTCTCGCTCCTAGGTGGCTTCATCCTCGCTGTGGTGGCTCCACTGAACTTTAGAAAACATGATAACTTTGCTGCGGGTTACTCGGCTGGCATAATCGAGAATCTTAACTGGTTTCTCCTCATAGGTCAAATCACCTTCCAACTGAATTGCTTCCAACGGCACTGTATCTCTCAGCGGTATATCAGCCATCTCTGCGTGGCACTTCTTCAACTGGGAAACGTGGAACACGTCGTGAACTCTTGACAATCCTTCGGGCAACTCTAATTTGTAAGCAACTTCTCCCATATGCTCCAAACCTTTGTATGGTCCCAAAAAATGTGGCGCTAACTTTCCCTTAACTCCAAAGCGCTTAACTCCTTGAAGCGGGGATACACGAAGATAAACGTTGTCTCCGACTTCGTAAACCGTCTCCTTACGTTTAGAATCTGCATAGCTCTTTTGAGTGGATTGGGCTACCTTGAGCCTATCCCGAAGCAACTTCACCTTCTGTTTAGACTCCTTAATCAAATCCGGTCCAAACAACTGGCGGTCTCCAACTTCATCCCATGCAATGGGGTTCTGCACCTTCTTCCGTACAAAGCTTCAAAAGGGGCCATCTTCAAACTGGATTGATAACTGTTGTTGTAAGAGAACTCTGCATACGGGAAATTGTCGCCCCAAATAGATCCATAATCTAGCGCACAAGCTCTCAGCATATCTTCCAAAATCTGATTGACTCTCTCGGTCTGTCCATCTGTCTGTGGATGAAAAGTTGTACTGAACTCTAGCCAGGTGCCCAAAGTTTCGTGCAACTGATTCCAGAACTTTGAGGTAAACTGGGTTCCTCTATCCAATACAATGCTCCTCGGAACTCCATGCAGACATACAATCCTGGTCATGTATATCTTAGCCAACTTGGCACTGCTGCAAGTAGTCTTCACTGGAATGAAATGAGCTACCTTCGTCAAACGATCGACTACAACCCATATTGAGTCATAGCCTGAACGGGTCCTGGGTAATCCCGTGATAAAGTCCATGCCTAGCTTATCCCACTTCCATTCGGGTATCGGCAATGGCTGTAGCAATCCTGCTGTCTTCTGATGCTCAGCCTTTACTCCCTGACATACATCACAAACTGCTACATACTCCGCAATATCTTTCTTCATTCCGGTCCACCAGAAAGTATCCTTCAAATCCAAATACATCTTGGTATTTCCTAAGTGAATCGAGTAGGGTGAATCATGGGCCTCTTGCAGAATCAACTTCCTGATCTCCGAATCATTGGGCACATAAACACTGTCCTCGAACCATAAGGTATCGTGATCATCCTCACAAAATCGTTTAGCTTTTCCCTTGATCATTTTCTCTTTAATAGAAGCAATCTCCTTGTCAGTCTTCTGAGCTTCTCTGATTTTATCCATCAAACTAGACTGAACCTCCAATGCTGCTACATAGCCTCTCGGAACTATCTCCAAACATAGCTCACGAAGATCCTTGGCTAACTCCTTTGGTAACTCTCCGGTCATTAGTGTGTTGACATGGCTCTTGCGGCTCAACGCATCAGCTACTACATTAGCCTTTCCGGGGTGATAATGCAATCTCATGTCATAATCCTTGATGAGCTCCAAGCATCTTCTTTGCCTGAGATTCAACTCCTTCTGTGTGAAGATGTACTTCAAGCTCTTGTGATCCGTGTACACCTCACAATGGTTTCCAATGAGAAAATGTCTCCACGTCTTTAAGGCGTGCACTACGGCTGCTAACTCCAAGTCATGTGTAGCATAATTCAACTCATGGGGCTTAAGCTGTCGTGAGGCATACGAAACAACTCTTCTCTCCTGCATAAGCACTGCTCCAAGTCCTCGACGTGAAGCGTCGCAATACACCTCATAATCCTTGCGCCTGATCTGGCAGAATCAACACTATCGAGGTAACCAAACGTTTCTTCAACTCCTGGAAACTGGCCTCACATTCCTTAGTCCATTTGAACTTGGTATCCTTCTTCAACAACTCCGTCATAGGTTTTGCAATCTTCGAGAAATTTTCAATGAATCTCTGGTAGTATCCTGCAAGTCCAAGAAAACTCCGGATCTCTCCAACTGTTGTTGAGGCTTCCCAATTTGTCACAGTGACAACCTTGGTGGGATCTACTGCTATTCCTTCTCCGGATATAACATGTCCGAGGAATCCAACTTCCTTCAACCAAAACACCCATTTGCTGAACTTGGCGTATAACTGATGTTCTCTGAGCTTACCAAGTACCAAACGCAAATGTTCTTTATGTTCCTCTTCATTCTTCGAGTAAACCAGAATATCATCAATGAACACTACGAACGAACTTATCCAAAAACTCCATAAACACCGTGTTCATCATGTTCATAAAATAGGAAGGTGCGTTAGTCAGACCAAATGACATAACGGTATACTCATACAGCCCATACCTTGTGGTAAAAGCTGTCTTAGGTATCTCCTTCTCTCGAATCTTCAACTGGTGGTATCCTGATCGCAAATCAATCTTGGAAAATACCTTAGCTCCTTGCAATTGGTAGAACAAATCATTGATCATCGGTCGTGGGTACTTATTCTTGATCGTCACCTCATTCAATCCTCCATAATCAACAACCATCCTTAACGATCCATCCTTCTTTTCCACTAGAAGTATTGGTGATCCCCAAGGTGACGAATTTGGGTGAATATATCCCTTATCCATTAACTCCTTAATCTTCTTCTTAATCTCCTCCAAATCATTTGCAGGCATTTTATACGGTCTCTTAGATATTGGTCATGTGCCTGGCAAAAGCTCAATCAAAAACTCAATGTCTCTATCCGGTGGCATGACTGGCAACTCTTCTGGAAATACATCCGGAAAATCCTTTACCACCGGTACTTCCTCCTGTACCACCCCTGTTAAGGAATTTACTTGTGTCCTCTTCGGCTCATGCCATGACACATAATTGATCCTTCTCCCTTCTGGGGTGGTAAGCCAAATCGACTTACTAGCGCAATCGATGTTTCCTCCATACATCGACAGCCAATCCATACCTAGAATCACATCCAAACCTTGCGATTCCAGAATGATTAAATCCGAGGGGAAGACATGCCTACCTATACTCAATTGCACTTGAAAACATCCTCGGCTGGCCATATACTCCGCTCCTGGTGAGCTTACTAACATAGGTGTTCTAAGAACCTTGGTGGGCAGGTTATACTTATCCACGAATTCCCTTGATTTGTGTGAATACGATGCACCTGTATCAAAAAGAATGATTGCAGCAAAAGACTTCACCAAAAAACTTACCGATTACTGCATCTGGCTGGGCTTCAACCTCCTCCACGTTAACGTGGTTCACCTGTCCCCTGTTGAAAGGGTTTGGCTTTTTCCCAGAGCTTCCATTGCCATTTCCATTCTGGGCTTCAGGACATTCATTGGCATAATGTCCGGTCTTCTGACACTTAAAGAAAGTGACTTGGCTCAGGTCTCTCTTGGTTGGGGTTGACGGGTTGGTATGTTCTGGCTGTTGCTTCCCCCATTCCCATTATCATTCATGGGGCCATTATGATTATGAGGACTTTCTCCTCCATGGGTATGCTGAAAATGTCCTCCCGATTTCGGGGTAAAACGTGGCTTCTTCTGAGCTCCTAAATTGTACTTCCCTTGTCCATACTTCCTCTTGCGGTTCTCAATCTGCTGCTGCTTCCCTTCAATCATAAGAGCACAGTCTACCAACTCCTGGTAGTTGTTGAATCAACTCATCATTCAGTCCTTCCAGAAACTTCTCCTGCTTAGCTGCATCTGTAGCAACGTCATTCGGGGCTTAACGCGCTAACTTACTAAAGTCATCCACGTATTGGCCAACTGTGCGTCCTCCTTTGCGCAAGTTGCGAAACTCACGCTTCTTCATGGCCATCGCTCCTGCTGAAACATGGGTAGTATGGAAAGCCTGCTGAAATTGGTCCCATGTCACCGTGGCTATAGGGTAGGTGACAGTGTAATTCTCCCACCATGATGGTGCTGGTCCATCCAACTGATGTGCGGCAAATCGCATCTTCTCAACATCAGTACATCCTGTAGTGGTTAACTCCCTTCCAATCTTGCAGAGCAAATCATCTGCTACTATAGGCTCGGTGCTACTGGAGAACACCGATGGATTCAGTCTAAGAAAATGGGTTAAGTGATCAACAGGTGGTGGTGGTGGTGGGTTGTTGTTGTTATTGTTCCCCTGATTTTGATTCTGGACTAGCAACTGCATCAATGCATTCTGCCGCTGGATCAACTGAGTGAGCTCCGGTGGGAAAGAAAATCCATTGTCACGTCTTGGAGGCATCTGATGGGTTTAGAGGGGAGAGATTAGAATAGAATGAGGTCTAATGAGAAAGCACTACCCATATGTACATGAGGCAAATGCAAACAAAATCACTTCATTCAATTCAAACAAGGGCATACAATCGGTCTAGAACTATTGTTACAAAAGTGCTTGGACTATGATATATACATGGTGGGATTCTACTACTGTTATGGTGGTCTACTAGAAATATTCCTTGGTTGCAGACTCCATGATATCTGCTCCAACTTCTTCTTCAAAGTCATCATCGCTCAGGTCAGAGTCGGTGTCGTCGATGATGATGTAGTATTCCGGGCGAATCTCCTTGGGTTCTTCGTCTTCTTCTACTGGCGTAGGGTCTCCCATAAATATTCCGATCTTCTTAATCAGGTCGTCATTCTTCTCCACTAGTACAATGATTTCCTCCATATAATCTTCGCGTGTAGCCTTGAGTTCTTCCTCCAGCTCCGTGATTCTTGTCATCGCCTTCTTCAGATCTATCATGCCTGCGCATCATCCGGTTCTCCTGACGTCGAATGTGCTGGTTTAACTCCTGAACCCTGGTGCTGATCTATCCTTCCTGGTGCTGATCATCTCCCAATGCTCATCTCGGCGCCCACAAATCTGGTAGATAGTATCCTTGAGATCATTGCGGTAAACTTCTCCAAAACGTCCCATGGTGATGTGGGCTGCCATGCTCTTTCCTAGACTCCAGGTTGGTGCATCAAAGGAAAACTCTATGGGTTCAGTGACTGGCGCGAATGTCCTTCCTAGAACTTGAACTTGAATCATCCAGCGCTCCTCCTCAGGTAAAGTGGCTTTGTAGGTCCTGGTGAAGCTTGGTACTTCGATGTTCAGGTACTTAGTGAATTCCTTCAGGTGGCATCCAAAGGGTGTATCTTCATCCGGTTGCGTGAACTTGTTCCTTATATCCGCCATCCTAAAAGAGTAGAAAAGATGAGAAGTCAGAAATGAGAAGAGATTAGTGATCTAGGTCTTTTAGCTTACTGGTCGTGTCCTATAGTCAGCGCGTGCTCTGATACCATCTTATAGCGACCAGTCCTCAAACAGTCTGATCTCTGTGCATCGGTGTCATCCCTGGATCAGTAATGCTGACATGCACAGTACTTGAAGGATTTATAACAGAATAGCAATCACACACTTATTACATCGAGTGTCTCAAAAGAGAACTTATTATAAATAATATGGGTTAAGGCCATCTAATAACGATAACAGCAGAAGGCTTGGATGATAAGCGAGTCCATCAACTCCAACGGCATCACTGAGTATAGAACCACGACCTAATGGCACCTTACTCGTCGTCTGAAAAGTCTGCAACATGAACGTTGCAGCCCGAAAACGGGTCAGCACATGGAATATGCTGGCGATGTAACACATAGAGAGTAATGAACAGAAATAGGCTATACTACATGCAAATATGGCTGGTGGAAATATCTATGGTTACAGTTTTGCGTAAAGCCAGTTTTTCCCTACTTCAAAAGGAATAAATTTTATTTAACTATCTTGGTGGTTGTTAAACATTGAGAGTGTAGACACCCTCTCAATCCCGATTAAGCATCATCATTAAAACCCAACAAAATTAATTAAAGTTACATGATAAGATTCACATGATAATCCAAGTACTAGATAGTCAAGACTGTCCATAACTGGGTACACGGCTAACCATGATTAGTTTATACACTTTGCAGTGGTTTGTGCACTTTTCCCCACAATACTCGATCTCCTCCGTTCGATTTCTCGTACTATATAATGTTTGAGAAACGGATGACCGAGACATAGTCTTTCAGAAGCGCTAGCACCTTACGATCGGGTAAACCGTTACACCAACTTTCCCCTACATATGCTAGTCTACCACTGTAAGAGTTCGCACAACTTAATCAACTATGCTAGAGCCCATAGTAGCTTGTGGCTGCACACGGAAGTTTCTAGTATGAATAATCTCATTATCCCTTTGAGCCTAGGTGGCGGTCCATAAAGAAAGACATGCAATCGCTAAAATACGCAGGTGCCTCAATCTACCCATATGTGTATTAAAGTGGCCACCTTAAATAAACCATTAATTAACAATCTCACATCTGTCATGGATACACTCACCCAATCCATGTCTACTAGCATAGCATGGCAATATAAGCAAACATAGACGTAACTCCCAAGGGTTTGATAATAAAACAGGTAATAGGTACTACCTCATCTACTTCCCAAAACCCATAATTTAATTAGATCCTAATCATGCAAAGTTTGTGGATTGATCTAATGCAACAAAATTGGGTAGTAAGAGGTATGATCAAAGTGTTACTTGCCTTGCTGATGATCCGTGAAACCTAGAGATTCGAAGTAGCAAGCGGCGCACTCTGTGTACTCTATCGCAAACAAACAAGCATACAATAAGCACTCATCTAATGCACATGTAAAACTCAAATAAGCGAACTAACCAGAAAGTATAACTTAAGAACTCCGGTTTGCAAAAAGAAACAAAACAAACGAAGCAACGAAAGTCAAAGGCGAAAGAAACAAGCTTCGTTTACTAATCTGGATCTAAGTAAAATTTTACCGAAGCAAAAACTTGTTTGAGTTGGTTAAACTGAAAGAGGGTTTCGAGACGAAACTCTAGGCGCTTGAATCGCCTGATTCCGATAAACGAGTGAAAAGTTATAATAAAACGAAAATCTGATCAGAAATCGCGATTGAAAATAATCGCGGAAAATCCGAGAAAAAGAAAAACGGACGAACAGGCTACCGAACGAACGTCACTATCTACGGCTAAATGACGAAAACCGTTCGTTAAAATGAACGTATAGACAAATGTCCGCTAAACAACTAAACCAAAAAAACCGATCTAAAAAAAATAAACAAGGTTCCTAAAAAAATAAACCGACGGTTTTCTCTCGAAAACTGCGGCGGCGACGGGGTCTACCTCCGGCGGATCAACGGCGGCGGCGGTGGGTCAAAGGGCGGTGGCGGCGGAACGGGCGGCGGCGGCGCGGATCGCAGGCTGCGGCGGCGGCTGGCTAGGGCGGCAGCGGGGCTAGGGTTTGGGGTGGGCTCGGGCGCTATATAAAGGGGGGAGGCGAGGGGAGTCCTGGCCGAATATGGCCCGAGGTCGTTTCGCGTTTTTTTTAAAACATTACACGCAGAAAAACAAATAAAAGAAATACTAAACGGACTCCAAATATCCCGAAATAAATTTTCCCCGACTTCTAAAATCAAGCCGGACAAGGTGAACATTTACTTGGGGCCTAAATGCAATTTTGAAAAACGCGCATTTTTCCTAAATTCAAATAAAACACCGGAAAAACTCCAGAATAAAATATTATTTGATTTTTTTCTTAAATCCTCAATATTTATTTATTTTGGGAAAGTCATTTTATCCCCTCTCACTTATTTTTATAATTGAAAATAAAATAAATAAAATCAAATGATCCTATTTTCAAAATTTGAGAAAACGCAAATATGAAAATAATGAAATCCCCAACTCTCTCCGTGGGTCCTTGAGTTAAGTAGAATTTCTGGATCAGGCCAAAAGCAATGAAATATGATATGCACTGATGATCTAGTGTATAACATTCCAAATTGAAAATTTGGGATGTTACACAGCAATTCTCGTGAGCGCTAAAGTTTCTGTTTTTTACAGCAAGATCAACAGGACTTTCCCCAAATCTTCCCAACAGTTCTACTTGGCACAAACACTAATTAAATCATAAGAAATCAATCATAATAGAGGCTAGATAAATTATTTATTACTAAACAGGAGCAAAAGGCAAGGAACAAAAATAAAGTTGGGTTGCCTCCGAAGAAGTGCTATCGTTTAACGCCCCTAGCTAGGCATGATGATTTCAATGATGCTCACATAAACGATAAGAATTGAAACATAAAGAGAGCATCGTGAAGAATATGACTAGCAGATTTAAGTCTAACCCACTTCCTATGCATAGGGATTTTGTGATTAAACAACTTATGGGAGCAATAATGAACTAGCATAGGAAGGCAAAACAAGCATAACTTCAAAACTTTAAGCACATAGAGAGGAAACTTGATGTTATTGCAGTTCCTACAAGCATATGTTCCTCCCTAATAATAATTTTCAGTAGCATCATGAATGAATTCAGCAATATAACCAGCACCTAAAGCATTATTTTCATGGTCTACAAGCATAGAATTTTTATTTCTCTCCACATAAGCAAATTTCTTCTCATGAATAATAGTGGGAGCATACTCAACAAAATAACTATCATGTTGTAACGCCCTCGATGCGGCTATATCTCCCACGTGTCGAAGCACGACTTAGAGGCATAACCGCATTGAAAGCAATGTCGCAAGTGAGGTAATCTTCACACAACCCATGTAATTATAAGGGAAAGAGTTACATAGTTGGCTTACAATCGCCACTTCACACAATTACATGAATAAAGCATTACGTCAACCAAATACATACAAGGTCCGACTACGGAACCAAAATAAAAGAAGACTACCCCAAATGCTACACAGATCCCCGATCGTCCCCAACTAGACTCCACTACTGATCGACTAGAATGAAACAACACAAAGGACAAGATCTTCATAGAGCTCCTCCTTAAGCTTGGTTGCGTCACCTGCTCGGTAACATCGGCACCTGCAAACTGGTTTTGGAAGTATCTGTGAGTCATAGGGACTCAGCAATCTCACACCCTCGCAATCAAGACTATTTAAGCTTATAGGTAAGGTAGTGGTATGAGGTGGAGCTGCAGCAAGCGACTAGCATATATGGTGGCTATCATACGCAAATGAGAGCGGGAAGAGAAGGCAAAAGCACGGTCGAATAACTATGATCAAGAAGTGATCCTAGAACAACCTACGTCAAGCATAACTCCAACACCGTGTTCACTTCCCGGACTCCGCCGAGAAGAGACCATCATGGTTACACACGCGGTTGATGTATTTTAATTAAGGTCAACTTCAGGTTTTCTACAACCGGACATTAACAAATTCCCATCTGCCCATAACTGCGGGCACGGCTTTCGAGAGTTCAAATCCCTATAGGGGTGTCCCAACTTAGCCCATCACAAGCTCTCACAGTCAACGAAGGATATTCCTTCTCCCAAGACAATCCGATTAGACTCGGCATCCCGGTTACATGACATCCTCGACAATGGTAAAACAAGTCCAGCAAGACCGCCCGATGCGCCGACATCCCAATAGGAGCTGCACATATCTCGTTGTCAGGGCAACACCGGATAAGCAATCCGTACAACTAAAACCAGCCCTCGAGTTTCCCTGAGGTGGCGCTGCAAGGGGCTCTAGTTTGGACCAACACTTAGACAAGCACTGGCCCAGGGGGGTTAAAATAAGATGACCCTCGGGATGCGCGACTCACAAGGGAAAAGGCTAGGTGGCGAATGGTAAAACCAAAGTTGGGCCTTGCTGGAGGAGTTTTATTCAAGGCGAACTGTCAAGGGGTTCCCATTATAACCCAACCGCGTAAGGAACGCAAAATCCGGGAACATAACACCGATATCACGGAAACTGGGGCGGCAAGACTGGAACAAAACACCAGGCATAAGGCCGAGCCTTCCACCCTTTACCAAGTATATAGATGCATTATTTAAATAAGACATATTGTGATATCCCAACAATAATCCATGTTCCGACATGGAACAACTCCAATCTTCACCTGCAACTAGCAACGCTATAGGAGGGGCTGAGCAAAGCGGTAATATAGTGAAACAATGGTTTGCTAGGACAAGGTGGGTTAGGGGCTTGGCTTAACAATATGGGAGACATGATAAGAAAGTGGTAGGTATCGCAGCATAGGCATAGCAAAAGAGCGAGCACCTAGCAAGCAAAGATAGAAGTGATTTCGAGGGTATGGTCATCTTGCCTGAAATCCCGCAAGGAAGAAGAACGAGTCCATGAAGAAGACAAACGGACGTAGTCGAACGGTTCCTCACAAACGCGGCGTTATCGGAACCAACCCAAAGAAGCAACACCGGAAAGAAGCACACAACATAGTAAACAACCAACAAATGAACATGGCATGATGCACAACCAAGTATGATGCATGTCTGGTTTAATGTAGCATGGCATGGCAAAATGCACAAACACCCTACAAATTAAGTGTAGCTCAACATGCAACGGGTTGCATATTGACGAAACACCACATTCAAGTTATTTAGTTCGATCTCATTTAGGTACCCAACACTATTAAATGTTGTTAAACATGGCAAGAGGTGGAGCATAGAAGAACTGCTTAAGTAGGCAAGTTTAAATGAGGCCGAAAACAACAAGCAACAAGTCCGGAAACTCCTCATGTGCATGTTTTAAGGATTGGTACTGTTCTTCCCTAAAACATATTTTAGATTTGTTAAACATGCAATGTAAAGCTACCATGTTAAACTAGGCATTTTTCTAACCCATTTACATATAAAGTTTATTAAATTTGGAGCTACGGTTATTTAGTTATGAAATAAAGCATTTTAGCATGGCATAGGAGCAAATTTAACCAAACAGCATTTTAAACATTTCAAACATGGATGAAAGTTGCAAATTATTAAACTAGACAAAATTCTAAGCAACTTTCATATATAATTTATTTAGATCCGATGCACGGTTGTGAAGTTATTAAATGCATGAAACTAGGGGGGTTTTCTGTAAAAACTGCAGTCCCAGGTTTAATTGCTAAAATCGCAGACAAGGGAAAAAATACATCGGGCCGAATCCATTCATGGGCCAACAGAGAGGCGCTGGGGAGCAGCTCACCATGGGCTTCGGCCTAGTTCAAGCAGTGGTGGGGCAGGCTGGATCTATGTAGCCCACACGAGTAGGGAGGCTGCTCAGTCAACTGAAGGGAGTCAACCTGCTCGTCTTCATCGTAGAGGAAGTAGGGGCGTGACGGCTGGGAGCAACACTCCGGTGAGCGAGGTAGAGGGGCAGCGAGGCGAGGGACTATAGGTGTGGCGGCCTGGAGTGGCAAGAGGTGGGGTCCATAGGCCGACAGGGCGCCGACGCGGTCAACGCGGCAGACGAGCGGGCGAGGCACAGGTTTGCGGGCGCTCCTCTCCTCAAGAAGAAGCAGAGCAGCGGCGGCGTCTTGGCGCGGCTGCAGGCGGCGCGGATCCGGGAGAGGACGGCATCTCCGGTCGGCCAGAAGGTTCTGGCGAGCGAAGCAGGGTTCGAGGAGGATGGATCCGAACGGTGGAGGCTTGAGGCGCTGGTGCGGGCAAAGCTCAGCGATGCCATGGCGCGGGGTACTCCTGTCAACAGAGAAAGGAGAACAGAGAGAGATGAGAGAGGGAGAAACAGGAGGAGCACAGGAAGGATAAGAAGGGGGTGACGCTCATCTGGATCGGGAGGAGCTCGGGCACGGGCACGAGGGCAGCGGCGGAGCAGTGGCTTGCGGGGGCTCCTCTCCTCTTGATGGAGCTCGGGGACAAGGGCACGGGGAGTAGCGGGGTGCAGGCGCCTGGTGGTGCTCGACGGCGGAGGAGCTCCTCTCCTGTTGGGTTCGAGCGAGGCAACGAGGAGGAAGCAGGCGCGCGGCCTCCTGTTCGTTTGCTGCGGCCGGAAGGACGAGGAGGAGGGCACGCAAGGTGGGGCTCGGGCGCGTTGGATCAAGGAAAAGGAGGAGGTTGGATGGGTGGATCAGGCAGGGGAGATGGCTGGTGGTTGGTGCATGGGGAATGAGAGGATCCCGAGGTGGGGAATGAGTGCGGCGGCGGCGTTTGGGAGGATCCCTAGAAATTAGGGATTGGGTCTGAAATTAGACTAGGGGTGGACTATATATATACATCGCGGATTAGGTTAGGGGATATCTCGACCCTACGATCGCAATCGGACAATCGCGGATAAAATAGCTAGGGAGTCCAAATAAGAAAACGGTGACGTTTTGTAGACGTTTGGGGATGATCCGGATTCAACGGTGATGACTGCCCGGGTTGGGTCCGGGACAGTTTCGGACGCGCACGTGAGGGGTTCGATGTACTGTGCAGAGAGGATTTCGGGGCCTGGCGGTTGTCAGCGGACTGTGCAGAAGAGCTCGAGCTGAGAGAAGAGAAGAGAGAGAGAGACCCGGCGGCTGTTTCCGGAGACCGAAAACGTCCAACGTTTTGACCGGCTATAATGCCGCTATAGTTTAATGGTTGGGCTATCAAACGAACACGGAATGCGATGAAACTTGACAGGCGGTCTATCTACACTATAATAAGACCACACGCCAACTTTCAACCCATTCCGAGAACATTTCCCGGCCACTTGTAAAATAATATTTTGGACATGCCGCGGGCGCGTGCAAGTGTGTCTGGGCTCAGGACGGACAACGGAAAGAACGAGGAGACCGTGACGGATGCAAGTTTTGAAAACATGATGATGCAATGCACATGATGACATGACATGGCAACACTCAAGCAAATGACATGGCAACGACAGCGAATAACTGGAAGACACCTGTCACATCGGTCTCGGGGCGTCACACATGTGAGGCATAATCCAATTGAAAACTAAAATCATGATGAAAAGTTTCATGGATATCATTATTCTTTATAGCATACAAGTCATCACAATAATCATCATAGATAGCAACTTTGTTCTCATAATCAATTGAAACCTCTTCCGGAATAGTGGATTCATCACAAAATAAAGTCATGACCTCTCCAAATCCACTTTCATCAATATAATCATCATAAATAGTAGGCATGCTTTCATCATAATAAATTTTCTCATCAAAGCTTGGGGGACAAAAAATATCATCTTTATCAAACATAGCTTCCCCAAGCTTGTGGCTTTGCATGTCCTTAGCATCATGGATATTCAAGGAATTCATACTAACAACATTGCAATCATGCTCATCATTCAAATATTTAGTGCCAAACATTTTAATGCAGTCTTCTTCTAATACTTTGGCACAATTTTCCTTTCCATCATACTCACGAAAGATATTAAAAAGATGAAGCGTAAGAGGCAAACTCGATTCCACTTTTTTGTAGTTTTGTTTTATAAACTAAACTAGTGTAAAACAAGAAACAAAAATATTTGATTGCAAGATCTAAAGATATACGTTCAAGCACTAACCTCCCCGGCAACGGCGCCAGAAAAGAGCTTGATGTCTACTACACAACCTTCTTCTTATAGACGTTGTTGGGCCTCCAAGTGCAGAGGTTTGTAGGACAATAGCAAATTTCCCTCAAGTGGATGACCTAAGGTTTATCAATCCGAAGGAGGCGTAGGATGAAGATGGTCTCTCTCAAGCAACCCTGCAACCAAATAACAAAGAGTGTCTTGTGTCCCCAACACACCCAATACAATGGTAAATTGTATAGGTGCACTAGTTCGGCGAAGAGATGGTGATACAAGTGGTATATCGATGGTGGATAAAGGTTTTTGTAATCTGAAAATATCAAAAAGCAAGGTAACTAATGATAAAAGTGAGCACAAACGGTATTGCAATGCGTTGAAACAAGGACTAGGGTTCATACTTTCACTAGTGCAAGTTCCCTCAACAATAATAACATAATTGGATCATATAACTATCCCTCAACATGCAATAAAGAGTCACTCCAAAGTCACTAATAGCGGAGAACAAACGAGGAGATTATGGTAGGGTACGAAACCACCTCAAAGTTATTCTTTCCAATCAATCCGTTGAGCTATTGCTATAAGTGTCACAAACAGCCCTAGAGTTCGTACTAGAATAACACCTTAAGACACAAATCAACCAAAACCCTAATGTCACCTAGATACTCCAATGTCACCTCAAGTATCCGTGGGTATGATTATACGATATGCATCACACAATCTCAGATTCATCTATTCAACAAACACATAGAACCTCAAAGAGTGCCCCAAAGTTTCTACCGGAGAGTCAAGACGAAAACGTGTGCCAACCCCTATGCATAGATTCCCAAGGTCATGGAAGCGGCAAGTTGATCACCAAAACATACATCAAGTGGATCATATAATACCCCATTGTCACCACAGGTATCCCACGCAAGACTTACATCAAGTGTTCTCAAATCCTTAAAGACTCAATCCGATAAGATAACTTCAAAGGGAAAACTCAATCCATTACAAGAGAGTAGAGGGGGAGAAACATCATAAGATCCAACTATAATAGCAAAGCTCGCGATACATAAAGATCGTGCCACCTCAAGAACACGAGAGAGAGAGAGAGAGATCAAACACATAGCTACTGGTACATACCCTCAGCCCGAGAGAGAACTACTCCCTCCTCGTCATGGAGAGCGCCGGGATGATGAAGATGGCCACCAGAGAGGGATTCCCCCTCCGGCAGGGTGCTGGAACGGGTCTAGATTGGTCTTCGGTGGGTACGGAGGCTTCTGGCGGTGGAAATCCCGATCTATTGTGTTACCCGAAGTTTTTAGGGTATATGGATATATATATATATAGTAGGAATAAGTACGTCGGTGGACCTCCGGGCTGTCCATGAGGCAGGGGGGCGCGCCCAGGGGGGTGGGCGCGTGCCTACCCTCGTGGGCAGCCCGGGACTCTCCCGATTCATCTCTGTTACTCTGTGGGCTTCTTCTGGTCCAAAAATAAGTTCCATGAAATTTTAGGTCAATTGGACTCCGTTTGATTTTCCTTTTCTGCGATACACTAAAACAAGGAAAAACAGAAACTGGCACTAGGCTCTGGGTTAATAGGTTAGTCCCAAAAATAATATAAAAGTGTTTAATAAAGCCCATAAACATCCAAAACAGATAATATAATAGCATGGAACAATAAAAAATTATAGATACATTGGAGACGTATCAGCTCACAGGTAGGGCAGTTGTGTCATGTTTGAGTGAAGTTACAAACCTGCAGAGTCGAGTTTGTTTTGCGGCCCACCGTGTATGAATGGGGAAATGTTGGGAGAGACAAAGGTCTTTCGGACGTGCTTGAATCAAATGTGTTTTGTCACCCATGTGTTGTCACACACACCATGTTAGAATGGGCTCAAAGATGGTCGTGTCATGTTTAATTGAAGTTACTAACCTACCCTGTTGAGAGCAGTGGAAATCGGGCCGATTAGGATGTCCGCATAAGGGGTAGACAGTAATTTCCATCTCCCTAACACTGGCTTCGGGCAGCAGACGTGGGAGTGGACATTTTGCCGCTTCTTTTGAATTTGGGACAATAAGCATCCACGTTTACCCTGGCAACTAAATTCAAATCCATTTTGTGTTCCTATAAAAATCTTTATAAGTCATTCTATGTGTTCTTATATATCTTCAAAAGCATGACAAAGATGTATTCCACTGTCATATATGAATATGTTTTACAAATGCCGATACTCGAATTCAGAAGCTAGAATCAAATTTAAGGTGAATTCAAATATTTGAAACCACTTTATGTCCAACTCAAGTCTCACACATACCATAATGTGTACTCCCATTTAGATATGTACACAAGCGATGTATCAAGATTCAAAATACCGAGTTAATCAACCAATAATGTACAAAACTAACACACATATAAACACTTCTAGAGTATATGGATCAATAATATCAACTAACATACATAAGCCAGGCCACTGTACTTTTTTTGCTAGAAGAGCATCCTTTTTTAAGCGAAGCTAGTACATCATCTTCGCCCTTTCAGATGCGTACCACTTAAGGATCTATAGTACTATTATTGTTGAATGCACATTCAGCCCGATTGGCATATTTGTAGGTCTTGCACAACAATCAAAATGAAATGTCTCAGAGTCTTATCAATTAATAAAGACTTGTGCTAAAAAAATTACAAACCAAAAAACAATTATTACATGATCTCTAAACAAATGGTTTGATCGATTACATGAACAAACAACACAAGGTTATTTAACGATGGAAAGAACATTTGACCTATGATTTACCAAGTGGGAATTTAATTTCCTTTTTTCATTCAGGACCATAACAATGCGGTCAGTCTTAGCTTGCTTTGTTTTGAAATCCACAAAATATTTAATGGTTGTCTTGAGTACAGCTTGTGATTGTGTTTTTGCTTCCTCAACATGGCAACTTCATCTCTAAGTGCAGAAGTAGAATCTCTTTCTACCAATAGTTTAGCCTCTTGAGCATCAACAGTTGGCAATTCAGGATGCACGATTGGGCCGGTGCCACTTCTGTGGGATGATACAACGTCCATGGGGACCTCACTCTTTGATCTTGGGCTAACCTGGTTTGCCATTAAAGATCCGATTAGATTCCTAAAAGTTGAGGTTAGCAAAACATCTCAACTAGGAGTTATAACAGAAAACCAGTTAAACAAACAAGGATTTAAAGAGTTTCAATTGGATGCTGAAAAGTAGTTATTAACATCATTGTAACCGGTTGCAGCAGCAAAGTAGTTAAACAAAAAAGTTTTGCAAAAAGGTACCTGTTGTGGCATTGGAGTTTCTCCTGGATCCTGAAAAGTTGAGTAGCCATTAACTTGATTAGAGAAACCGGTTGCAGCAGCAAAGCAGTTAAACAAACAAGTTTTGAAAAAGGAACCTGTTGTGCATTGGAGTTTCTCTTGGATCCTGAAAAGTTGAGTACTCAGTAACTTGATTAGAGCAACAAAGTTACAGCAGCAAACCTATTACACAAATATATTTTTGAAAATGTACCTACTGTGCAATTGGACTTCCAATTGGATCCTGAAAACTTGAAGTTGGTAAGGTGATTACAGCAACAAGTTACATCAGCAAACCAGGTAAACAAGAAAGTTTCTGAAAACATTCCTGTTGTGCGAATGGAGTTTCAGTTGGATCATGGAAACTGGAGTGTTAGCAATCATAAATAAAGTGTTGCCAGATCCATAAGAAACTCACATCAACCTAGTAAAACTAACTAGTTTTGGCAACGTATTTAATTACACATGAACTAACAAGTTCTTGCCAACGTATTAAAGTAACAAGTCGGTACCATTTACCAACAACATAGACATCTGTAAATTTCTTTGATGTAAGCAAAATGATTCCAACACATATATAAGTTAAAAAGATGGTGTCCCTCATATAAACCTGACAGTTGTCTATCTATGAACATGCAAACATTACTAGTGCTACAAGTGATAATAGCAAACCATTTAATCAAAAAGGATATCAGAACATAAATTACACGTGAACTCTAATGCACCCTAGAAGTACATATGACCAGCTATATACATGCTTAAGTAGTTATTTAAGTTCAGAAAAACAGGTAATTCTCAACAGTAAGTATCAAGCACATAGATAGGTGAAGTCTATAATAGGATTAACAGGCTATGGCATTATGTAATCTGTAGCAAATTAAATTAAGCCAAGCAATGTAATTAAACAATTTTGCAATAAATGGCTAACAAAATTTCCGAGAAGCAGGTAACTGACCTTACGCTGGCTCTTTTGTACAGGCACACTGCAACTTCTTTTTCGCTTACAAGGTTCTACGAAGGAGGCCATGGCATCAATTTCTTTGATACGGAGGACAAATACTTTTTTCTTCCCACACTCCATTGGTAAGTCGAATGGTTAATCTAATAAGATGGTGCGTCCTTGATATGTTGTATGAGGAAGGGTCTGTCAGACTAGTTGTAGCCACACAGATCACACTCGGTTTTACTGTATATTTCATGCGATTACATTTGGCATATCGAGATCTAAGAAATCTACAATAGGATCAAAAGACTGGCATCCTACACATTATTGGCGAACTTAGTTCATAGAAACAAGCAATTCAACCATTCTGTGGTTAAATCAAAAGCACCACTGGAATTTTTTTCACTACCCCAATCATACACGCAAAAAGGATCGACGCCACCGTACGGGCTGGTATGAGTGGCCGCCTCGGGTGGCTGGAAGTGCGCACCTAGTTTGAGTCGTCCAGGTTGGCCCAGGCTAGTTTTTTTCATCCCAACGCATGACCAGGCAATGTAAAAAATGAAGAAAAACGTTTCAATTTGGATGATCCAATAACGTAAGTGCTAGGCAGGCCCTATAGCAGGCTCGCGGCCCAAACGAACGCCTCCCATATCGATGGACAGCAGGAAAAATCCCAATTCATTCGCTCCAGTCTCCAATCTGGTTTGCTCCTAACCTAGCCGCCGCTGGACAGACCAACACAGCACTTCCTCATGCCCTTGTTGGAGGGCGGTCGTCAGGCTTCAAGCGAATGGAAGGACAAGAGGATGAAGATCCAACCCTGGGTGTAGCCTGCATGGGAGGCAGCGGCAGCAGGACGGGCATGGCATCGAGTTTGCACAGACGGACAATCGCAGCTTGCAAGAGCAGCATGCGCAATGAGCAGGTACGTCACATCCCTGATTTTATCTAATTCGACTGTTCAATTTCTGGCCAATAGTTAAACCTAACGGTGTTGTAAAACTGCTTGTATGTAGGGAATCTATGAGAAAATGGAACAAAATTCTTCTTATTTTATAACTCCCCCAATCAATACTGAACTCACTGAACCTGATGTATCTAATCAAGTTTCCGGTGCAAAATTACAAGCTCATGTTGTTATTGAGCCTCAAGTGTTTAATGAACAGACTGCTAATGAAGGATTTGATGCAAACATTTTACATGCTCCTGGTGATAAACATATAGTGTCTAATGAGGGATCTAATGCAAGCATTTTGCAAGCTCCCATTGAGGGATTTAGTGTCTAATGGTGATCTGCTATGTCGAGAGAGACATAGAGATTTGCAGGCATTGATGACAAGCAAATTATAGTACATTTTCATGGCTTGAGGAAACGTGGAGGCCATATACTAGAAAGTCCATGTATGATGAAAACGTAGCATTAATACTTTTCTAATCTGTTGTTTGAAGCTATTGGCATACTTGTGCAGGATAGATTTATTGATATTCAGTTTACACACTGGTTATAGGTGCATATTTTTAGCCAGAGGACGAATAATTCAACCAGGTACAGACCATGTTAGTTGTCCTTGTACACCATGTTGCATTTTGTGTTTTTTGGTGCTTACATCATTTAGTGTTTTATAATCTAGAACTACTTTGGATCATTAGATGGTTTTCAAAGTGCATGTAGCTTCACATTTCTCAAGTTATGTTGATTTCCGAAGTGCAAGTGCCTTCGTATTTTTTAAGTTAAATTTTCGCCCCTGGTAACTTGAATTCATGGATCTGCCACTTCACACAAATCATACACGCAGGCCAGTACGAATTAAGTGAAATACAGGGACTTGTGCTAGCTCGTTGTACAGGCTCACCTCAGCTCTGCTTGCGCCTGGCATGTTCCATGTACAAGTCCATGTTACCACTTGCTTAGATGAGCATGCCTTGTGCTCCTTGCACCCCCTTTGCATTTTTGACATGGTGAATGGTTGATCAAATAAGAGGAATCGACCTTGCTGTTGTACCGAAGGAGAGGTACTTACAAGGTTATACCAGTGTGCAGGATGTGTACCAGATCCCGTCGCGCCGTCATGATTCGCTAAAAATTTATTTTTCCTGTTTCAGATGATATCTCTCGAAGAAATAAGAGTTAAAGTCAGAGTAGCATAGGCATGTAAGCTAAGAGAGCAGTGAAAGGATATCCAAACATCGTTGGAACAGTGCACAAGGGAGTGATATGTGGATACCTAGTTTGGGCCGGTGTTTGGGCATCCTCACCTAGCTAGAGTGCGGGACACTTCAGAGCCGTTGAGGGTGATGCGCTGGCGTTGGCTGGCCGCGCACGGATGCAGATCTTGAGTGGCAGCGGAGCGCTATGATGCGGTAGATGAGACCGTTGGTGAAGCCCGAACGGCCTCGGGGGCGGAGGTGCGATGATGTGCTCGATGAAGTAGCCTCGGTGAGGTGGGTGACGGCGTTGGTGAAGAGCACCTGATGCAGTGGAAGTCAGTGTCTGTGGACCACCCGGTGCGATGGACGAGGGTGTAGATGAGGTAGCTCTAGTGCGGTGGTGAAGCACGACCGTCGTCTTAGTCATTGTCCGGCACAAAGGTGGGGAAAGAGATGAGACGAGGGGTGATTCGAACTTTGCTTGGGTTGGCGGTGAATTAGGGATTTGAGCGCTCTGGGCGCGAAAGGGGATGGTGGAGAAGGAAGATTTTGCAGGGTTGTAATTGGGGCCGCCAGATATTTCAATCCAAAACATGAAAGCGCGAACTTATTTTGTCATCATTCTTTTTTGGGGGGGGAGGGAGGGATGGGGTGGGTGGCTAGGTGCTAGCGTCTGTACGACACACGCAACCACCATGACACGACCCTGGTCTTCCTGGTGAGCCTACATTTTTGAATGCAAATGAATCTTCTTTCATTTGCAACGAATCTGTATGTATTACCATGCCCGTGTTTTCCATGCAAATAATTAGTCATTCGAAATGAGATACTATAAATTAAGTAATGAGGAGTTATTTGAATTAGAGTGCGTGTCACATAGCGATCTCCAATTCTAACATGGATTTCGCATTTCATAGTATCCATGCTACTTTTTTAATACAAATTCTTATGCATATGATGAACACCATGGCAGTGAGAAAACTTTGGATGGATTCAAACATATGAGCTACAAAATAGCACAACAACAGAGTCAATGTCAACTTTTCCAAACCTAGTATGGCATGAATTCGAAATAATTACCCATATGCATGGTCCTCAATTCAAATCTTACAAAGTAAACTAAATTGAAACGTCGATATTAAGTCTCGTACTATATAGATTCAAATGTCATTTTTAGCCCCGCCCCCTCGGAACACATGCTACATACTTCATGTATCAATCAATCTTCCTTTCCTAACCACCTTAGGAAGCTGTCGGTTTCCGACACTGGTTCATTCTTTTTCTCCATGTTTCTATCTCTAACTCTCTCAACTACACAACCCCCTTTTCCCACTCTATTGCCAAACGTATCTACCTCACACACCCGCCATTGCACCCCATGCCGAGCTCTCTCTCTCTCTCTCCTTGCCACCCGCTCTCGCTAGATACATGCATTGCTTATCTAGCCCCCCCCTCTCGTGCGCACGCACGCACGTTGTCTATCTAGGTCACTCTCTCGAGACTGGCTCACTCTTTCTTCTGCACGGCGGGCCACACTCGCTGAATCTCACTCTCTTTATCTATGTCTCGATTAACCTGACTTTCTTTCACACACAAATGATATATCTCCCTGTTTAGGCCTCGATCGACACACTCTATACTCTCTCATGCAGATTGTCTATCCAGCTCAGTCCTTCCAAGACACCCCACTCTTTCGACCTCATGGCGGGCCACGCTTGCTCAATCTCTCTCTCTCTCTCTATCTCTCTCTGTGTTTGTGTTTCTCTTTGTATGTCTCGATTAACCTCGCTCTTTCTCGTACACAAATGATATATCTCCATGTTTGATCCCAATTCGACATATTCATATTGTATACTCTCTCATGCATATTGTCTATCTAGGTCACTCTCTCCATCCGGTCTCGCTCTTTCGAATGCACGATGACCCACACTCACTCAATCTCTCTCCCTTTGTATATGTAATCGATTGACCTTTCTTCCTCCCACACACAAAATATATCTACATGCCTGTGACTGGATCATCTCTCAAGCTCTATCTTACAGCCCTAACCCTTCCCAAAAGCTCAATCGGACAATATCTCTCCAGAGCATATATATCTTTTCAATGAATGCCGAACCACATTCACTTTGTCTCTCTATCTATCCGTGTCTTAATTGACCTTGCTTTCTCATGCCATATCTTCCACACATTGAAGCTACCCCTCCATCCCTCACAGAGTCGTAGCTCTTTACATTGCGAAGGGGATTCCAACCTTGGATTAATTTATGAGGGCATTTATTCCAGTGGGTTTAGATTATATTTTCGTAGCATTCGGCCCACAACCACTCCAAACACCATTGCAACCCCCACACCTCCCCCAATTGATTTCCCTCTGGCTCGGTCATCGCTCTCTCGAACGTCCTTTCTCACCTTCAACGTCGCACCATGGTATTTTTGCAAAAAACTCTGTTGTTCTCTTTAATTATTACAAATAAGCTACAAAACTACACACCGATAGTCCACCTGTAATGGAATAAATTTCGACCCACAAATTAAAGTGCTACAAACTACACACCAAGGGGCCCACCTGTCATGGAACAAATTTGGACCCATATATAAATTAAAAATTAAAAAGGACGAGGATTGAACATGCGACCAGGGCCTTCGAGCCGCATGTCAATAGGCAACATAGTACAACAATGTTTGTTGTACACCCCTTTGTTGATATAATGGTGTTATATTACCACAACCTATTTAATGGATAACATGTTTTAATATTAGTTTTAGTACATTAGTAAGACCGGCTCGTTAGCACGTACAATTCACCTTCACTTACTGGTGGGTTCCATGTCTGCTCTCTCTCCTCTCCCCTTCTACGTTTAGACGCACAGGCTAACACGAAGAAATCACGGGCGATGTAGCCATTGACAATATATGGACACGTTCACAAGTTACGACGCCAGTTTCACGTACTAGTAGTAGTAGTCAATGTGTATGTGCAATGCATGTTAATTTGGAAGTATATTAAGTGCATGCGAATATTAAGTAGGATATTATTTGCGTGTAATTATGTGATTAGCACTATTTTTGGCATGAATTAACTGCATGCTAAACATGTTGAGCACTTGACATTGAAGCAGTCTAGGTCGTTGGATTGACACGATTTGATGGCCGATATTAATAGGATCTGCCCCTTTCGTATAGATGGTATAGATATAGATTATACATGTAACAAGTTTAGGAACAAAAGTGACCATGACATACAAGTTATCTAGTACTATTTATCTACTACTCCGTAATAATTAAATGCATTGATAAATAAATGTATCGCCTAGTGCTAGAACAAGGGGACTGGTCACACCCTACAAGTATTTGGAATTGACTTCCCTAAGAAAATATTTGGAACTGACGTGGTATTTAATATGAAATGATTGAGATGAGAAGGAATACATGTGGCTTGATGACATTTTATATTTAATTTGATACGGCTCTAGCAGAACATTCAATCGATCAAACCATAGATTTCATTCAATCTGACTCCGACTTTACATTCGTACGACGAACAATATAAAATAAACAAAAATGATAAACATTCGGATTTAAAGAACGGCAATCCGAACGTTTTTCATGCCAAATTTAGATTACGCGGCTGCGACAGTGGCGTCTTGCGATGCGAAGAGGCTCCTCTGTCGTGCTCTGTGTGTCATTGGGCCACTGATGACGACGGCCACAGTGGCGTCTTGTGCCGTTGTTGGCATACTCCTGGACGTTGGCCCTAGCTTCAAGGAAGGCCAGAATGTTCTGGACTTCGGTCTCCAGGAGCGAGTCAGCTGGCACGAGGAGGCGACTGGCGTTGGCGCAATGAAGCGGTCAACGGCGGCCATCCATGCCGCTGAGGGGGGCATTGGCACCCGTGCGGGGACAGGCACCGGTAATAGTGCGGCGGAGACATTCATGTGCATCATGCTCGGCGACAATGTGCGGCTCCCAGCCCATTGTCATGGGAAACCCCGACCATCTATTGGACCAGGGGGTCCGTTGCTAGTTCGGCAAGTGGGCGACGCATTGCTCAAAGAGCAGACGAGCGTGTCGCAGCACGGCAAAGATCACGTGGGCGATTTACCCAGGTTCGGGCCGCTGTGAGTCGTAAAACCCTACTCCTGCTCTGGTGGATTAGTGGTGGAAAATGTGGTAGTGGTGCGTAGTACACTTTCCCGGCAGGGGTTGCCTCAGGCACCAGCGACTACGCGCATATGGGGGTGTGAGTTATCTAAGCTCCTAACCCTGTCTATGGTTGCCATGGGCCTCCTTTTATAGATCAAGGGGTAACCATAGTGGCAAAGTAGTCTTTCTGCACTGAAAAGATAGCAAACAATGCTATCATTCCTAACTTTGCGGGCTGAAAGGGCGCATTAAATGCACCGCATAACGTCACATTGTTGCTTGCCTGGCAAGGCTTGCCGGGCTATCTTGCCAGCTCCGTGCCTGTTCTCTTGACACATCCCAGGACAGGTGTCATTTGTGGGTTTCTCCAATAGAAAATGGCATCCATGTGGCGAATGGCTACCACTCAATCACTTTGCGGCTTGACACAACATTGATCGACGACGTGGGTCATGGTGGAGTGGTTGGTGAGGTGATTCTGCCTCCACGAGCCCCCAGCAGGCCCTGCCGAGGTGTCTTGATTGTCTGCTTCTGAGGTGGCCTTGCCCCTCGCTGGGCTCGCCTACCCGGCAAGGGAGGCTTCTCCCTTGATGATATCTTGCTTCCTTGGCTCGTTCTTGGCCCCTCTGATCTGCATGTTGGTCCTTCGAATCTCTTTGTTTCTTGTCCTTTTGGCTTGGGCCGGTGCTTCTATCTTGTTCCCGTGCCTGTGCATAGTCTTGGCAACAGACCCAGGGTTTGTTGCACCGACAAAAGCCCCCGGGCCTGCCCCGAACGCGCTGCCGAGCGTCATTTGGGTAGGGCCTAATAAGTGCACATGCAAGGTTTGCTGAAGAGGACGATCTCTTGAGGTCTTATTTTGCTTCTTTATGAGTCTTGATTTCGGGCTGGTTTCTGGTTTCCCCAAGCGTCGTGTAAAGCCGATGGTGGTTGGGCCGCTGCAGTAATGCCCTGTTAATGACTTTAACGCACAGGGTAGAAACTGCCAATTCACTCTTCCCACCATGCCCTTATCCTTGGCCATGTATGTTGCATGCATCACGCGGGGTAGGTAATGGAGGCGCATGGCGTGGGAGAGCAACATGTCGAGGGCTCGGTCATCTTGAATTGGCGAAGGAGGGCGGTAGTTGCCCATTGATGGAGCAGCTCCTCTGCTCGCCCCGCCTATAGAAGGGAAGGGCGGAGAAGGGCGGAGTCGCTCATCTTCGTCTTCCTCCTCTTCTTGTTTTCTGCTTCTGCTGGCAATGTCGAAGGGAATTATATCCTACCTGTGCTTGCATTCGGTGTTGATTAATTTTAATGCATGTTCATGACTATTGTCGCTCTCTAGCTGGTCGCTTCCCGGTCTTCTTCTAGCCTTCACTTATACTAAGCGGGAATACTGCTTGTGCATCCAACTCCATAAACCCCAAAGTTATTCCATATGAGTCCACCATACCGACCTATATACGGTATCTACCTGCTGTTCCAATTAATTTGTATGTGCCAAACTCTAAACCTTCAAATAAACATTCTGTTTTGTATGCTCGATAGCTCAATATCAACTAGGGTTGTGTGTATCTTCCATGCTAGGCGGGTTATTCTAAAGAGGAGTTGACTCCGCTCCTCACTCATGAGAAAATGGCTGGTCACCGGGATGCCAGTCCCATGCTTTATGCAAATCAAATCAAAATAACTGCAAACAAAACTCCCCCGGGACTCTTGTTAGTTGGAGGCACTCGTTGTTTCGAGCAAGCCATGGATTGATGCTTGGTGGTGGAGGGGGAGTATAAACTTTACTATTCTATTTGGGAACCGCCTATAATGTGTGTAGCATGGAAGATATCAAGATCTCTCGGTTGTTATGTTGACAGTGAAAGTATATCGCTCAAAATATTATTCATATCTATTTCAAAACCAAGCTCTGGCACCTCTACAAATCACTGCTTCCCTCTGCGAAGGGCCTATCTATTTACTTTTATGTTGAGTCATCATCCTCTTATTAAAAAGCACTAGTTGGAGAGCACCACTGTCATTTGCATCCATTACCGTTAGTTTACATTGAGTATGACTTGACTGGATCTCTTTTACCATGAATTACAATGTCTAGTCAGTCTTTGATCTTTAAAGATGCTCAACATTTATGTTTTGCGGTCTCAGAAACGGCTAGCGAGATACCATCTTGTTATATAATATCATGATTGTTTTGAGAACGTGTTGTCATCCGAGATTTACTATTATTGCTCGCTAGTTCATTATGCCATTGATATGAGTAAACATGAGACCTAAATGTTAGTGTGAATATGGTTAGTTCATAATCTTTGCGGAAAATATGAATGCTAGCTTTACATATTTACAACAACAAGAGCAAACAGAGTTTGTAAAAGTTTTTCTTTATCACTTTCAGTTTATCCACTGAATTGCTTGAGGACAAGCAAAGGTTTAAGCTTGGGGGAGTTGACACGTCTCCATCGTATCTACTTTTCCAAACACTTTTGCCCTTGTTTTGGACTCTAACTTGCATGATTTGAGTGGAACTAACCCAGACTGACGCTATTTTTAGCAGAATTGCCATGGTGTTACTTTTGTGCAGAAATAAAAGTTCTCTGAATGACCTGAAAATCAATGGAGAATTATCTTGGAATATATAAAAAATACTGGAAGAAAGATCCACGTCAGGGGGCCCACTATCAGTGTCAAAACCGGCAGATCTCGGGTAGGGGGTCCCAAACTGTGCGTCTAAGGATCGATGATTACAGGATACAGGGGACACGATGTTTACCTAGGTTCGGGCCCTCTTGATGGAGGTAATACCCTACTTCCTGCTTGATTGATTTAGATGAGTATAGGGGTTAAAAGAGTTGATCTACCTTGAGATCGTATGTTGTGGTCTAAACCCTACAAGTATGGTGAGTAATGTCAAAATAATCTACCGACTAGCCTGGCCTCGGCTTATATAATGTACCAGAGGCCTAGGATAACAAGAGTCCCAGTTGAATACGCTGGTGGAGAGGAGTCCTTGTCTTGATCACCAAGTCTTGTGGAATCTTCCTCGTGTATACATCAGCTGTCCGAACTGGCCCATGAGCATACAGCCATGGGGGTCCTCGGCCCAATCCAACTAATTGGGAGAAGACGTGGTGAGTACCCTCTAGTCCAGGACACCGTCATTAGCCCCCTGAACCGGTCTTCAAGTTGGGGACGCTCCTTGATACTTCTGAACTATTCTTCATCTTTGGTCGTCGGTCTTGAAAACTGGTTCAACAAATCTTCCCATCTTCGATCTTGAGGATCGCCGAAGTAAATCCGAAGATTTTACACGTCGGGTATCCGAGGAGCCCCTTTAAGTTCTCGGCCTTAATCAATGCCTTGTTATTTTTATGCCACACCTTGGGTTTGAAGTTGTTCCTGGGCGGCAGCGTCCTCTTGCGTCCGAGCTCTCTTGCCGGACTGCATTCGAGGTATCTTTTGCAGCCGAGCACCAATGTCGGACTGCTTCCGAGCTCCAACGCCGGAATGTATCCGAGCTCCAACGCTGGACTATGTCCAAGCTCCAATGCCGGACTGTATCCGAGCTCCAACACCGGACTATGTCCAAGCTCCAATGCTGGACTATATCCGAGGTGTCATAAATCACCTTAGTTCAAAAAAGTTGAAGGAGTTTAGCCAAGCTTAATGCTGGAAATGCCCTCTATGGAGCCAGCCACTAGCGCCCGAGCTTTATGCCGAACTGCTTCCGAGGTGGTGCACCACCCCAACTGCGGGCTGATTTTGTGTTAATATTTTTTATTGGTGCAATTTATTCTCTGCCGAGATATATAGCCAGTAGCCCTCAAGGTGTGTATCGTTTAAAACCTGAGATGCACCTGAAGGATGACATAAGACCGCTGATCCCATTAGCCACTGAGACTCAGGTTGATTCACAAAATCGGCCTGAGGTTCAACTCCTAGCTCGGCAGAATACTTCGGGACACAAAAAGCGATGTGCAAATTCCTAGAGACTCAGGTTGGGTGCGGCTGATCAACTTGGGGATCATAATCTCCTCGAAATCTATATTGCACTTTAAATTTTTTGCATTAGATTGTCAATGCAGTAGCCCCGAGACACTGGTCAGGTGGCACCACCAGATCAGGGGATTGATATGCCCCTTTCAATATTAGCGAATGATAATCCCGAAGCCCAGTAGCCCCCGAGCCTTAATGTCGGCACGGGTGGCCGAATTAAGGATCGATATCCTGAGTAAAACCACAAATTATGTGTAATGATTCTACGTATCTAAGTACTTTACATCATTAATGCTCGGATCCGCATTGTACAAAACTTTGTTGACCGACAATCGGCTTCAACCTCCTCGGCCAGAAGCCGGGGAGTGTTTGTCCTACTTTATAAAGCCGTTATAACGGCAACGATTTATGGAAAACAAGGCAATCCGGCCATAGGATTTTATAAACAAAGGTACGCGGAGAGATATGTTATATTACTTAATGTAAGAAACATCTTCCAAAGAACATAGTCTCTCTATCAGTTCCTTTCTTTGGGTCGTCATGCTTATCATGATCATGAAACCTCACCTCCGATCAATGTGGGAGGAAAATATTGAGGATTTAGTTCGGGGAAAGTTCCCGAACTCTGTGGCATTAATAAACCAAATTTTTTACTTCCGTCATTTCCGACCAATGTGATCCCTTAAGATCGCTAGCTTTCGGCTTCACCCAGTCTGAGGTACTAACTCGGATGACCCGGTAGTAACAATCACAGAGGTGCTCCCTTTACCGCCTAGCCAAACAATCGGGAACATAGGGGTAAGCACAGGAGCCAGGCAACCCAGCTTGGCAAAAATCTTAAGTCAAATTGGTGCATATTTATGGCTTTATAACGATGATTACGGAAGGCAGCCCTTTTATATTAAATACAAATGACGATGATATGTTTCTTTTGACTCCGTTGCGAACGTTTATCAGTTGAAAGTGGCCCATTATCGGCTTCTACCCCTTTGTAGATACTACGTAGGGTGTCTCCACAATAACAAGACAACCCTTAGCGACGTCTCGGTGCCCGAAGGCGGTTGTGTTAGCGGAAACAAGGCAATCATATATGCGGTCTTTATAACTTTCACTTAGTCATAGGAGCTTTAAACTGGGGAAGCTAGCTATGAGCCCCCGGTTAGTGTTCGGCGACATCCGAGGTCAATCCATAAACACTTCGGCCAATGTTATGAATGGCCCGTCATTTAACACAGTCATCGGATCACTTACCAGTTAACACTTATTGTGACAGTCAGTTTTCGGCTTTCTCCACTGAGGTGCTTAACCATGTGAGCTGGAAGCATAATCGAAGTGGTTCTCCCTTTGCACACCTAGCTGAACAAAGCAGAACGGAGGAGGAAAGCGTAGGAGTCGGGCAACCCAACTATTGACCGAAGACACAATTCGAAACCGATGCATATTTAGCAATATCCGAGAATGTTTTTGCCGAATCTCTAAAGGTGTCCGGCGTTTCACTGCGGGACTTGTGCTGAAAACACACAAATAGTTTAAAAGTGCCATAAGCTTGGAAAACCAAAAAGCGTTAGTAAAAACTTGACGTCCAAACAAGATCAAGTGTTCGGTGCCAATCCGAAAATTGGAAAAAAAGAAAAAAAAATGTGCTTCTGCCATGCTTTAATATGACACACCCGATCTCAACACTTCAAGTGGGCCAGCCTACGGCTTCGAGCTCCTCATCCCAAAGGCAGAGTAATTCTTCGAGGCTAGTTTAGCAAGCTAAACTCGAGCGGCTTTTCAGAGAGAAGACAGGCTATCCGGCTATTGACCATACACTCGAGTTGAAAAAGGAGAGGTAGAAAAAGACTTTGCAACGACCAAGAAGAAAACACATTTACTATAAAATAGCTCATATAAATTTTAAAAGCCCCCAAGTGACTTGGGTAAAAGAATTTTATGTATAATGATTGTATGTACCGATGTACTTATATCATATTTGTGTTCACCTGAACTTTAAACTCATCTTAACCGACCGTCGACTTCTCCCTCTTCGGTCAAGGACCGAAAAGTGTCATGTACTCCACCTGTCGAGAGCATCGACGGTGTTTCCGATAACCAGGCAATCAGGCCATAAGGCTGTAACAGACAAAGCGCGCTGAGGGAACTTATGCTATATTACTAACGAAGTGTAAGAAGCATCTTCGAAGAAAATAGTACCTCCACCGATACCTTTCTTCGGTTGCTCATTGTTACTATGAGACTTGTGCAATAGATTTTTTGTACTCATGATTTCCGTTGTGTACCGACCATTATTGAAAACAAGAAGTGCGCTAGCTTTCGGCTTCACCCAGTTTGAGGTACTAACTCGGAAGATCCGGTAGTAACAATCGCAGAGGTGATCCCTTTACTACCTAGCCGAACAATCGGGAATGTAGGGGTAAGAACCAGAGCAAGGTAACCCAGCTTGCGAAACACTTAAGTCAACATGGTGCATATTGTGGCATAATACACGAACAAGGAACGAAGCCGTACAAGTATAATCATATGCAAGAGGAAACGCTTCATAAAGGAAGCCCCCAAGTAAACGGGGTATTTGAATTTTCTTGCAACGTACAAGGTTTTGACAAAGAAAGTTTTTCACAAATGAATTTTTGTCAAAAAAGAATAATGCTTGGTCGAACCGAACGAGATTTAAAACTAAAGGTTTTTAAGCATGGAAGCGACTTAGCTGGTTAATGTTCTCGGTGTTGATGCATGGCGCGAGCTTACGGTGGGACAAGGTCCCAGCCCCCAAGCCGGTCCCAAGGTGGCGGAGCGAAGAGCTCGGCACTCGGAAGTGGCGACATAGCACGGCCAATGCAGGCCGGCAGTAAGACGACGAAGTCCCCAGCGTGGTTTAATGAAGTAATGACGAAGCCCTCCGTCCAGCAAGGTGACGTGGTACGTCGGTACACTGAGGTGACAGCGCTGCCTGACCCGGATCCTTTACCAATGAACAGAAAATAGTGCAAGCCGGAGATAATAGGAATAACAAAAAAATTGTTGCGTAATTAATAATTTACGCACTGTGAGTAATAAAAGAAATATGGCCCATGTGCCGAACAGTCGATGAGGTAGAGCTCTCTCAGCGATGCCGAAGTCCCCGAGGCAACCGAAAATGTCGGTATGGCGATTCGACCAACAAGGTGATCACGCGAGCTGATTGGGGCAACGACGTCAGCATGCCAAAGTGACCGTGTAACGCAGTCGAAGTCGATCACCTACACATATAAAATAGTGCGGTCCAAAAAGGATAATTGCTTTTCACAAAAATAATTTATTGAAAGAGATGTGGCCTGGTGCCGAAGTCATGTCGATGCAGGGCGTCGGCGTGACGCGGTGAAGGCGTGGCCAAGCCTGAATTCGTAGGCCGGTCTGAGTTCCGGATGCGGCATTCGCCGAACTGTATACGGAAATTGACCGAACCATCACGCGACCGTTGTTAATACGGCCACCATTTGATAGCCCTGTGTACAGATGATGAAACAAACCAGAGTAATAATTCCTTGGGAAAATAAACCCAAGCAAGACAAAATACTAGGGTCAATAGCACCTAGTTTATCTGTTGTAGCAATCTGAAGAAAGGTTACTACCAAAATAGGGACTCGATCCGCACACCCATTGCCCGATGGGTGATAAAGCAACAGCATGGTGATGCTGGCAAAGGTGGGATTGCTAAGGCAAAGCCCCCGGTCTAGCTAACGTGACAAAGCTGGTCGGCTGGCGCGCTGAAGTCACCGGAGTATGTTGATGAAGAAATAGCAAAGTCCCCGGTCTAGCCGAGATGACGGAGCGGTCAGTAAGGAGACGTTGCAGCTGCCATGTCAGCCGAGGTGTTGAAGCAGTTTGGCATGGTGGACATCGGCTTGAAGAAGTAATAGTGCAGCCATGGCGACGCTGGTCATAACTTGTGACGCGGTCAATGCCGGATTGATGAAGTGACCGAGCAGCGATGTCGGTGTGCCTCAACCGTGCAATCCGTGGGGCGATGGTGTTGGTGATGATTTATCCTTCGCGATGCCGAACTATTGTTTGGCTTGCCGAGCTGATGATCCGATAAGGTTAGGCTCGGCTCGATGAAGCGACGATTTGTCTAACGCGGGTCGGCAGACATGGAGCAATGTTACCGGACTGGTGTGACACCAGCCCGATGGTGAAGAGTGCCTCAAAGAAGGCTTAAACCTTTATGGACACGTGTTAACATCAACGCACAATACCATAGAAGAAAATTCCTTTAAAAATGTTCTCCAATATCACGTTCATAAAGAAACATGAATTCTGGTCGGATCCGTATTCGTGCAGAAAATAGGTCCGAAAAGTGATGCACTAATCGGAAGGTTCCTAGAGTTTGGACGGTTGGATCGAGCTGAAATTTTGAAGGGTGGTAGATATAGGAATTACGCAGCCGGTCAACGGTTGAATCTTTGAAAGGACGTCCGAGCTACGTGCTAGAGACCACGCCCTAAAATCATCCAGATTCCCGTCCAAATTTGACAGGGCTCCGGTATATCGTAGATTGCCGGAGATTCCTCCATCGGAACTCGACGAAATTTTGCATTATTGTTGTAGACTCAATTACGCACAATTCCACCATAGGAATCGTCAAAGCGATGCTCGAGGAGGTGGTGGCACAGGATACAAGTTCACTGTTCGAAAATACAGCACGGTCGCCCAAGGGCAATGTTGACGTTGAGCCCCCGAGCTCCTTGATGATTTCTTCATGATCTTCATAGAGATCGGAGTTGATGTTGATGAAGGCCCCCGTCCGAACATGATGATCGGAGATGGAGTGTGGTCCTTGGTCAAGACAAGGTTACAAGTCAAGCCGGCGATGAAGATGCCGGCATCGCAGTTGATCTGCGGGCGAGCCAGTGATCCTTTGCCGATCACACAGCGGAACTCTCAATGAAAGCACCATTGTCGGTGTCAAAACCGGCAGATCTCGGGTAGGAGTCCCGAACTGTGCGTCTAAGGACCGATGGTAACAGGAGACAGGGGACGCGATGTTTACCCAGGTTCGGGCCCTCTTGATGGAGGTAATACCCTACTTCCTACTTGATTGATTTTGATGAGTATAGGGGGTTACAAGAGTTGTTCTACCTCGAGATCTTATGTTGTGGTCTAAACCCTACAGGTATGATGAGTAATGTCATAAGAATCTACCGACTAGCCTGGCCTCGGCTTATATAATGTACCAGAGGCCTAGGATAACAAGAGTCCTAGTCGAATACGCTGGTGGAGAGGAGTCCTTGTCTTAATCACCAAGTCTGGTGGAATCTCTCTCGTGTATACATCGGCTGTCCGAACTGACCCATGAGCATACGACCATGGGGGTCCTTGGCCCAATCCAACTGATTGGGAGATGACATGGTGAGTACCCACTAGTCCAGGACACCGTCACCCACCACCTGTCCACGAGGGTGGGGGGCGCGCCCTACCCCCCTTGGCGCGCCCCATGCCTCGTGGGCCCCCTGACGCTCCGCCGACCTCAACCTTGACTCCATATATTCAGTTTCAGGGAGAAAAAATCAGAGAGAAGGATTCATCACGCTTTACGATACGGAGCCGCCGCCAAGCCCTAAACTCTCTCTGGAGGGCTGATCCGGAGTCCGTTCGGGGCTCCGTAGAGGGGAATCCGTCGCCATCGTCATCATCAACCTTCCTCCATCACCAATTTCATGATGCTCACCGCCGTGTGTGAGTAGTTCCATCGTAGGCTTGCTGGACGGTGATGGGTTGGATGAGATTTATCAAGTAATCGAGTAAGTTTTGTTAGGTTTTGATCCCTAGTATGCACTATGTTATGAGATTGATGTTGCTATGACTTTGCTATGCTTAATGCTTGTCACTAGGGCCCTAGTGCCATGATTTCAGATCTGAATCCTATTATGTTTTCATCAATATATGAGAGTTCTTGATCCTATCTTGCAAGTCTATAGTCACCTATTATGTGTTATGATCCGGCAACCCCGAAGTGACAATAATCAGGACCACTCCCAGTGATGACCATAGTTTGAGGAGTTAATGTATTCACTATGTGTTAATGCTTTGGTCCGGTACTCTATTAAAAGGAGGCCTTAATATCCCTTAGTTTCCAATAGGACCCCACTGCCACGGGATGGTAGGACAAAACTTGTCATGCAAGTTCTTTTCCATAACCACCTATGACTATATTCGGAATACATGCCTACATTACATTGATGAACTAGAGCTAGTTCTGTGTCACCCTAGGTTATGACTGTTACATGATCGATCGCATCCGGCATAATTTTCCATCACCGATCCAATGTGTACGAGCTTTTCCATATATTGTTCTTCGCTTATTTACTTTTCCGCTGCTACTATTACCATCACTATAAAACCCAAAAATATTACTTTTGCTACCGTTACATTTCGCCACTGTTACCACTACTATCATATTACTTTGCTACTAAATACCTTGCTGCAGATATTAAGTTTCCAGGTGTGGTTGAATTGACAACTCAGCTGCTAATACTTGAGAATATTCTTTGGCTCCCCTTGTGTCGAATCAATAAATTTGGGTTGAATACTCTACCCTCGAAAACTGTTGCGATCCCCTATACTTGTGGGTTATCAGCGAGCGAGCAAACTAGGGAGGACGAGTTCTTCGCACGCATCTGGGGATGGCAAGTCGCCGACGAGGCAGGGGGCTGGGGGCGAGTAGAGATCGGAAGCGCAGCAGAACAGAGGGGGATTGGGGCCTGGGCCGACCCAAAATCCCATGGTGGGCCGTGGCCCACAGTAGGCACCCTATAGATACACACCCGAGCGGCGTTCATGAATTTCTGAAACTAAATTAGGAACATTTAGCTGACCAATTAAATGACTTTGTTTTAATAATACCAGATTGGTATTTGAACAACTAAGCTGTTTAGCTTGATGGGTGGAACAGTGCTATTATGACACAAAGCGCGTATGCTGATTGTATAGTGATCATAAAAAGGGGGAAATCCTAAGCTTTTTTTTGTGCAAAAGAGGGTTTCCCCTCCGATTTCTATTAAAGAAACGACCACGGAACCAACATGATCAATTAAACCCTAAGCATGATCAATTAAACCCTATTATGACTGTGTTGTGATAGCATGGCTTATTAGGGATGATAGACTACTCATATCAACAAGGAATTCTATAATTTTAAATTTCGGCGAAGCTCCTGGTATTCGGAAGGCCGAATTCGGGGCGCGATAGACGCCTTTAAGCCGGACAGGGCCGGCCCCTCGCTCTAAGCGGCATAAGTCTTTAGGGACTTGAAAACCTCACCGAAGAGTTACCAGTCTCTCGCCTTATCATGACAGTCAGTTTTAGCTTTCTCTACTGAGGTGCTGAACCCAGCAGAATCGGGGCACAATCGCAGTAGTTCTCCTAGCGCTACCTTAGCCGATAGAGCGGAACGTAAGGTACCAAAACATAGGAGTCGGGCAAACCCAACATTTGACCAAAGACATGATTCGGAGCTGATGCATATAATGCTATAAGTTCGGGGTGCCGCACTTGTGAAAGTGTTCGGACTTTTCACACCGCATTGTGGGGTACGTAAGCCCCTGGTGTATTGGCCGTACCATAGTGTACAGTTGCAAGGCGTCATTAATGAACACATATATATATATATAACAAGAATGCAATAATAGTCGTAATGTCATGCATTGTTTATTAAAAAATTGCGTTAAAGCATAGTGATACAGATAGTGCGATAAGCAAAGAGTAGGACTATGTCCCTTCCAAGGGCAAGCTGAGGAATGATATTAAATTGAATATTTCACTCGTTACTGTAGTCAACCTGGGAATTCTGTGGTATAACGTAGCTGTCTGCCTCCTTGGTTGCTGCATCATGTGTTCGGCAATAGTGCTGCCGGACAGTGTTTCCAGAGATTAATGTCCTGAAAGAAAAAAGAAAAATAACCAAACGGGAAGCCCCTAGTGCGGTTTAGGCCGCGTCTTGGGGCGTGCCGCAGTTGTGCCCCCCTCCCCACCTGTGCCCATGGTATTTTTTAATGCGTAATTATGTACGCGCGGCACGAGTTTCGCCGCTGGGTTGCGATTGGGGTGGCCGCTGTATTGCTACACGAGCTCAGATCGCACCAGGCGGTCTATTTGACGATTGCCCCAAGTGCGCTTGAAAGTGTCCGGGCTGTGAAGCGCCAAACTGGTTGATTGCCTTGAGAGGCTGCTTTGCATTTCTGCTGCAAGGGCTGCGGTGTGCTCCTCTGTTCGGAGAGAGCGCTCTATGTTTCCATTGACTGTAATAACTCCGTGAGTTCCTGGCATCTTGAGCTTGAGGTATGCATAATGTGGTACCGCATTGAATCTAGAAAATGCGGTTTGCCCGAGCAGCGCATGATAACCACTACGGAACGGGACTATATCGAAGATTAACTCTTTGCTTCGGAAGTTATCCGGGGATCCAAAGACCACTTCCAGTGTAATTGAACCTCTGCAATGGGCCTCTACACCTGGAATGACGCCCTTAAAGTTCGTTTTTGTGGGCTTGATCCTTGAGGAGTCTATACCCATTTTGCGCACTGTGTCCTGATAAAGCAGGTTCAGGCTGCTGCCGCCATCCATAAGGACTCGAGTGATGTGAAATCCGTCAATGATTGGGTCTAGGACCAGTGCGGCGAATCCGCCATGACGGATACTAGTGGGGTGGTCCCTGCGATCGAAGGTGATCGGACAGGAGGACCAAGGGTTGAACTTTGGGGCGACTGGCTCCAACGCATATACGTCCCTGAGCGCACGCTTCCGCTCCCTGTTGGGGATGTGGGTTGCGTATATCATGTTCACCGTCCGCACTTGAGGGGGAAACCTCTTCTGTCCTCCAGTGTGCGGCTTCCGGGCTCCTCCTCGTCATCGCTATGCGGCCCCTTGTCCTTGTTTTCGGCAATTAACTTGCCGGCCTGCTTGAACACCCAATAATCCCTGTTGGTGTGATTGGCTGGCTTGTCTGGGGTGCCGTGTATTTGACACGAGCGATCGAGTATACGGTCCAAGCTGGATGGACCCGGCGTACTTTGTTTGAATGGCTTTTTCCGCTGACCGGGTTTAGAGCCTTTGAATCCGGCATTGACTGCCGTATCCTTAGTATTCTCGCTGTTAATGCAGCGCTTATGTTTGTTGCGACGTGACCTGCTATTGCCATCCTTGGTATCTGAGGTACCATGGTTCTTTGATATGTTATTACTGCGAGCCAGCCAGCTGTCTTCTCCCGCACAAAAGCGGGTCATGAGCATCGTGAGAGCTGCCATAGATTTCAGCTTTTCCTGACCAAGGTGCCGGGCTAGCCACTCGTCTCGGATGTTGTGTTTGAAAGCCGCTAAGGCCTCTGCGTCTGGACAGTCGATGATTTGATTTTTCTTTCTAAGGAACCGAGTCTAGAATTTCCTGGCCAACTCTTCTGGCTGCTGAATTATGTGGCTCAAGTCATCGCCGTCTGGTGGTCGCACATAAGTGCCCTGAAAGTTGTCGAGGAATGCGGCTTCCAGATCTTCCCAATAGCTAATGGAGTCCGCTGGCAAGCTATTAAGCCAATGCCGCGCTGGTCCTCTAAGCTTTAGTGGGAGGTATTTGATGGCATGTAAGTCATCACCGCGGGCCATGTGGATGTGGAGGAGGAAATCCTCAATCCATATTGCGGGATCTGTTGTGCTGTCGTATGATTCAATATTTACAGGTTTGAAACCTTCTGGGAATTGATGTTCCATTACTTCGTCTATGAAACATAAGGGGTGTGCGGCGCCTCTGTATTGGGCTATATCGTGACGCAGCTCGAATGGGTCTTGCCCGCTGTGTTCGGCTCGGCCGGATTTGCTTTTACTGTATCCGGCGTGACATTTATCGTCTCGCAGAGTGGTGCGTCGTCGTGATCCGTAGATCGATCTTGCATGCTTTGCTTTGTCCTCCAATATGTCTCGCAAGTCTGGCGTATCTCCCCATGCCTTTTTATTTGAATGGCGTCAGGGTGGAGGCTAAGCTTTTGGCTGGAATGCCTCTCTATCGCGGCCACGAGGTGGCCGATCAACCGTATCATAAGCTTCTTCCTCCAGTCGGGGTAGTAACCTGCACTTTGGGTAATTCTTAGAGGGGCGCTCGAGTTTATATTCCTCGCTCGCGAGGACTTCAGTCCATCTGTCAGCTAGCAGATCTTGATCAGCTTGAAGCTGCTGCTGCTTTTTCTTCAGGCTGTTTGCCGTGGCCGTAAGCCCGCGCTTGAAGCGCTCTTGTTCGACGGGATCCTCTGGTACGGCGAATTCACCATCTTCGAGGCTTGCCTCGTCTTCGGAGGGGGGCATGTGATTGTCATCCTCCTCCTCTCCGTCTGCCGCTCTCTCAGGAGAGCTGGCTCCTCCATCCTCCTGCTCTAAATCATGCTGGAGGGGATTGTTGTTGTCTTCGGCACTATCCGGAGTGTTATTATCTCCTGTGCCGGTATCACCACTTTTGCTTTGACGGGACTTAGAGCGGCGCCGCTGACGTTGGCGCTTGGGTTGTTTCTTGGAGGGGTCATCCTCCGCTATCTCGTCACCATTGCCTTCTTTTGGTGTATCCACCATGTATATGTCATATGACAAGGTGACTTTCCAGTGCCCTATAGGCGCTGGTTCATGTTCGTCTCCTACATCGTCATCCATACTGTTGATGTCTTCGGAGTCAAAGTCGAGCATGTCGGTTAAATCATCGACACTGGCTACGAAGTGAGTGGTGGGTGGGCGTCGAATTTCTTCGTCGTCCGCATCCCATTCCTGTTGGCCATAATCCGGCCAGGGCTCTCCTGACAAAGAGAGAGACCTTAGTGAATTCAGAATGTCGCCGAAGGGCGAGTGCTGAAACATATCCGCGGTGGTGAATTCCATGATCGGCGCCCAATCGGATTTGATTGGCAGGGGCGCGGATGGTTCGGAGTCCGGAAAAGAGTCCGGCACCTTGGAGTCATGGGCTGCGTAGAGGGTTAGGCTGGTGTTCGGCTCGATCACTGTTGAGATTGCAGCCCCTGAGGCGATGTCTAACCGCCCGTCCTCGATTGGCGCAGTGGGCTCCGGGCTAAGGGTCGGAGCTGATGCGGGCGCGGCCTCTGGGGTACTATTCGGTGGCAGAGCTAGGTCATACCCATCATGACAGTGCGGCACGCCCGGCTGTGGTTCGAATCCATCGAAGATCAAGTCTCCGCGGATGTCAGCTGTGTAGTTCAAACTTCCAAACCTGACCTGATGGCCAGGGGCGTAGCTTTCAATCTGCTCGAGATGGCCAAGCGAATTAGCCCGCGGTGCAAAGCCGCCGAATACGAAGATCTGTCCGGTGAGAAAAGTCTCACCCTGGACTGCATCGCTATCGATGATAGTAGGAGCCATCAAGCCTAACGGCGACGACACAGAGGAACTCTCAATGAAAGCACCAATGTCGGTGTCAAAACCGGCGGATCTCGGGTAGGGGGTCCCGAACTATGCGTCTAGGCCGGTTGGTAACAGGAGGCAGGGGACACAATGTTTTACCCAAGTTCGGGCCCTCTTGATGGAGGTAAAACCCTATGTCCTGCTTGATTGATATTGATGATATGAGTAGTACAAGAGTAGATCTACCACGAGATCATAGAGGCTAAACCCTAGAAGCTAGCCTATGGTATGATTGTATGTTGTGGTTGTTGTCCTACGGACTAAAACCCTTCGGTTTATATAGATGCCGGAGAGGGTTAGGGTTACATAAGGTCAGTTACAAAGGAGGAGATATCCATATCCGTATTGCCTAGCTTGCCTTCCACGCCAAGTAGAGTCCCATCCGGACACGAGACGAAATCTTCAATCTTGTATCTTCATAGTCTAACAGTCCGGCCGTCCGGAGACCCCCTAATCCAGGACTCCCTCACCCGCCGCAAAGTGAGCTTGGGGACAGAGGTCTATGGCGCCGACCGCCGCCACCATTTCTGCGTGGTGCTCCGGCGTCAGCATCTTGTAGTAAGTGATCTTACGGCGCACCATGGCTTTCTGGCGAACTAGGGGACGCTTGATCTGGGCTAGGGGATCGAAAGGTGGGGGAATGGGCTGGAGATTTGGTGTGGTTTTAGGGCAGTGGCTGGCATAGGCCGAGCAGCGAAGGTTCTGGTGTGAATAGTGGTTCCGGTGACGACCGGTCAATCGGTTTTGACTGTACATCGCTCTTGTCACGTTAGCATTGCATCCCGGCATGCTGGACCCTCCACGTCGCTCACCGAATGGAACGTGCTTCGTCTTGCGTTTTCGCTCGTTTGTGGGACCGCAGTTGAGAGCAAACCGACGTCCCTCCCCCTCCCCCGCCCGCGTCATTTATTATACCACCACTCCCTCCGTTTTATGAAGAGTAAATAAAAACAGAGGGAGTATACTATGGATGAGGATCCCCTGACGTGGCTGAACCCATTGAGTAATTGACATGCGGGGCCTAGCAAGCATGGGATCCGCCAGTAAGTGACCGAAAGGGAGGGTAAGGCAGGGATACCTACGTCAGAGGATCCACTTCCACTATACTACTTTCACCAAATGTTAGAGTAATAATATATGACATGCAACGTACACAAATGTTAGAGTAATAATACTCCTATATGACATGCAACTTACACAAAGCATAGAGGGTCTAATGCATTTTTCGAGGCTAACTTTGACCAAATGTTAGAGTAATAATATATGACATGCAACTTACACAAAGCATACAGTCAAATTCATATGTGAAAGGAGTTTCCAATGATATAATTTTCACATTATACATCTCATGTACTATTAATCTTGTCAATAGTCAAATTGGAAACCATCTCAAGTACAAATCTAGGAGTACGTACGAATCTAACAATATTGATTGGCGTTGTTGAATGTTGATACCTTTTTGATCAAAGTAGATATAATTTGACTACACATAAAACGTATATGTAAACTAGAAAGGATAGGAGGGAGTATATTGTACGTTCAAAAACGAACATTGAATACCCTTTATATATGATTTGCGGATGCTATGATCACAGGTTGAAAATTTTGAATCCGCCTTAGGTATCACGTGCCCCCACTCGTTCCCTCTCGATTTCATCTCGGGGTCCGGAGATCTATTGAAAGAGGACTAGGGTGGGTACATGCGAATGATACTCGCGGAATGTTCAAATGAGGCATGCGGGAGGATGGACTCGACTGGAGGGCGACATGATCGATGGAGAAGAGGGTTGGAGAGGAATGAGAAATAAGCAAACGCCACATGATTATACTTGAACGGCTCAAATAAACAATAAGTTGTCTCGCTTGGCCTACATAGTGAAAGGCCTAATGCGCAACGCGGAGCACTGACGCTCAAATATGGCCGGGAAAACAGGGAAACAGACATGTGGGGCACACCCATCGGGCCGACGTAGCGCAGACTAGTCCAATGGAGGAGCTGGCCCACGACCTCCTCGCCACCGACAACCGTTCATGTGGGTCGTTGGGGCCAACAACGTGGCGCAGCTCCAGCACCGCCTCTGGACACGGCGACCGCGGTGAGCGACATGCTCATATTGTCGCTAGACACGGTCGGTTTCAGTTTGCCGAGGGTGGCGTTAGTGTTGTGGCACGACCAATGGTATGTTTGGTTTGTTCCCAAGGTTGCCCTATCAAAGCATTGGGTAGCCAAAAATTTTGTTGAGGTATTGGTTTCCCATGATTTGGCCGACATTGGCAAGAAAAATGAACTTGAGTTGGCTAGAGTTCATTGGCATGCCAAAGAAATGGCAACCGTCCAAACAAAGACCAACCTTTGGGTCATGACCAAAATTTTGGTTGAGGTATTGGTTGCCCATGATTTGGCCAATATTGGCAAGAAAAATGAACTAGAGTTGGCTAGAGTTCATTGGCATGCCAAAAAATGGCAACCATCCAAACAAAGATCAATCTTTTGGTCATGACCAAAATTTTGGCAAGGTGCACTTTGGCCACAATCCAAACACACCCAAACACCCGGCTCGTCGAGGATGCACGGGGCGCCGCGACACGTCCGCGGAGTGGTGTAGCGTGGCCAACTGCATCCTCTGGACCTGAGACCATGCCGGGTCGTCTTGCTTTTCCAATGACATGTGGGGATCGCATGTGAGCAAAGGGAATCTCCAACGTTGCCACGACCATAGCTGACTACCCTGGCACACCAAAACCCTCGTCCCTCACGCCGTCGCACGGTGCATTCCCAGCCGGCGCCAGCTGCCTGCATTCATGCCGTCCGTTCGTATGTCGTCATTCAGAGGCTCGGTGCCCGCGGAACCAACTCCGGCGACTTAATGACGCACCCGGACGCCTGGCCTCACCGAAATGCGCTACTTAAAGTGGCAACGCCCAGCTAACCTCCACACCATAGCGCATCGTCCTCCTACCTGGAACCACATCCGCCATGACCACAAGCGCGAACGCTCTACGGGAGAGCTTGTCTTCGGGGATGGAGCTCGAGGTCGCCGCCCTCGCTCAAGTCGCCGCACAAGCGGTGGCCACGCTGGCGGCCGACGACGGGAGCACCGTCAGCCACGCGTCCTACTTGCGGCCGTCCAATGTTCGGCAGCGCTGAGGTCGGGGACTCCTCCGAGGATGAGTAGGGCATGGGAGGCGGCAGGGCATGGTGTGCCAACTGGCCGGTCCGTCTTCCGTGTTCTACTTTTCCTTGCCGGAGACCGCACCTTCACTTCACGGGTCTTGAACCTCGCCCCCGTACATGGAGATCACAGATGGAGGACGTCGGTCGCCGCCGTAGAATTGGTTTAGGGTCGGGTTTCTTTTATTTTTTTGTCCTATAAAAGTTCAAAATGTAATGAAAATCTACCGTGTTTGCATTAATCTCGGCCGGTGTATATGAACTTTCACAATAATATACATATTGTAGGAGTACTAGCAAGATGCCCGTGCGTTGCACGGAAGATCAAGATCTTGTGGGAGAAAAGGATGAACGAGGGAAAGCCTTATCTGCAAATGTGGAGAGGAGTGCGGGTAAATTGTCATAGTTTCCTTCCTATCCGTTAGATATAGATCGGCCGGCCTATATTGCAGGATCGGACACATCTTTCTACATCTACGGGAACCTACGAAAGGGTTAACGTAAATTGCCTCTCTCTCTCTCTCCTCCCCTGATTTTCATGGTGGTGGGCCCCTCCCTCCCCCCAATCTACAATCAACAGCTCACACGTTTCACATTGCATTAATTACGTAACTGGGATTACGTAGGTGTAGCATTACTCGTCCTAAAAAACCCAACTAAGCCAACCTCCCAGCATATCGCGGGGGAAAAGACCCGGCCGCGCCATTTTAGTCGGGATTACCGGATTACTAGTAGTAGTATCAATGGTACACACACAGCAACTGGGATTACGTAGTGTGAAGCAACAGATTTTTTTTAGGGGGCGAAGCACCTAGTTTAAAAGGAAAAAACGTGGTACACACACAGCACTCCTGTCGCAGTCGCATTGCACCCCTCACACGTTTGGTCCTGCACACGGCTCATGCAAACGGAACGCGCTTCGGCTTGCCTCCTCACTGACATGTGGGACTGCACTTGGAGAAACCGACCATGCGCCAAACTCCCCCCGCCCACCGTGCGAAAATCCTCCCCCCCACACCCAAAAATTCCCCCCAAATCCGATTCAACCACCCTTCGGCCAACTAGCCAATAATATTCCCCAAACCCCCCCCCCCCTTTCCCCCCCCACTCCATTCGCTCCGCCAAAGACGCCCTCCCCGCCGCGCCAATATGTCAGCGCCGCGGTTCGGCGATCCTCTCGCTCCCACAGTACGCTCTCGTAGACTGCCGTCCTCTAGCCGTGCCGCCACCTCTGGCTACGTTCTTGTGGAGGCGCACGGCGGTCAGCGCCGCCACCGCTGGCGACGTTTGTGTGGAGATGCACGGCGGTCAGCTTCTCCCACGGTACACACATTCTAGACTGAGGCCCCGTTCATGTCGGTGTAGGGCTGAATGTTGGCTGATAGACGCTGTTAATCTCACTGTTTGCCGAAGTAGTTTACTGTCAATATGCTCTGCTTAAGAAGCTCCCTTGCCCTGTTCTGCACTCAATCTGCTTAGCTGAGATGGCATGCCAAGGCCGATTAGTTGCTAAAATATCCTGCCATATATTTATTTTGACGATTTATTGTGACGTAGATTGCCATGGTCTACTAGCCAATCTGTTAGCTGAAATAGCTCTACACCATTTTATACTCGATCTTTGTTGCTGCGATGGCCTTCGATAGTTTGATGGCTGTGTGCTCGGCCTCATTGACTGCTAAAACAGCCTGCCATAATTTGGCACTCAAATCTGTTTGCTGAATTAGCTTTACATATATTTCGTTACTTAGATCTGCTTGTCCAAATATCTTGCCATAGCTTTAGACATCGACCTAGGTATTTTATTCTGGACTTCATAAAAAAGCATATATGTTTTTCCTGTAATATCTAGTAGAAGAACTAATTTGTATGTCTAACAGATGGACATGACTTGGATAACTTCTGCTCGAAGATTCTCCGCTGCATATGTCGAGGGGGTTGAAAACTTCATGAACTTTATCAGAGCTGAGTACGGTGGTCCGAAATCAGATGTGCTCTTCCGGTGTAGCAGTTGTAGGAATTCAGTTACAAGACCCCAATCAACTGTGCAAAGTCATCTACACTTGTATGGGATGTCAGTCACATATACTAGGTGGGTACATCATGGTGAAGCTATGAACATCAATGTTATTGACAGCGTGGAAGCAGCAGATCACCATCTTGATCTGCCTGATGCTCAGGTGGAAGAGGAGGAGGAAGTGGTGGTGGCGGAGCCAGTGAGTTTGACCAACATTGAAACAATGCTACGAAATGCTCGTGCATTCCGTGAACTTTCACCTGTAGAAGAAAAATGGTGGGCCCGCATGTTGGAACAATGCAACGTTGTTGTCACCCCAGGAAATAAGCTATTAGTATTCTCAGCTATGGTCACCTTTCTTCAGGTGAAGAAAATCTGAGCAGATGACCACCAAATCATTCGATGCGATGTTGGCTGCTTTCCGCGAATCTTTCCCAGATGCGTCTGAGCTGCCACACACCTATAGTAAAATGAAGAATTTCCTTCGTGCAGTTGGAATTGGATATGATATGATCCATGTTTGTAAGAATAATTGTGTTCTGTTCCGGAAGGATTATGCCAACTTAAGTGAATGCCTGAAATGCAAATCATCAAGATGGAAAGATGGCGATGCTGTGAAGAGGATTCCTCATAATGTTCCGAGACATTTTCCAATTACACCAAGATTACAGAGGTTGTTTCATGATGCTGAAACAAGAGAGGATGTACTGTGGCATTCTAGGAACCAGGAGTACAGAGATAAGAATGTAATGAGCCATCCATCTCATGGTAGTGAGTGGAAAAGCTTCAATGATAAACACAAAGAGTTTGCTGCTGACCCGAGAAACATTAGACTTGGCTTAGCTTCAGATGGATTTAACCCATTTGGCCACCAGAGCGCCACATATAGCATGTGGCCAGTGCTTGTTATCCCTTACAACATGCCTCTAAATGTCTGCACCGAAGAATCAAACTACATGATGGCCTTGCTCATCCCAGGTCCAAAAAGTCCTGGAAAGGATTTTGATTTGTTCATGGAGCCTCTTGTGGAGGAACTTCATGTAGCGACCAGACACTCTGTAGCGACCAGACCTCAAACAGTCTGATCTCCGTGCTCCGGTGTCATCCCTGGATCAGTAATGCTGACACCACACAGTACTCGGAGGATTTATAGCAGAGTAGCAATCACACACTTATTACATCGAGTGTCTCAAAAGAGAACTTATTACAATAAATATGGCTTAAGGCCATCTAATAACGATAACAGCGGAAGGCTTGGAAGATAAGTGAGTCCATCAACTCCAACGGCATCACTGAGTATAGAACCACGACCTAAAACTCCTTAATCGTCGTCTGAAAAGTCTGCAACATTAACGTTGCAGCCCGAAAACGGGTCAGCACATGGAATATGCTGGCAAGGTAACACATAGAGATAATGGAATGCAACAACTATACTATATGCATATTTGGCTGGTGGAAAGCTCTATGGTTACAGTTTTTGCGTAAAGCCAATTTTTCCCTACTTCAAAGGAATAAATTTAATTACTATCATGGTGGTTGTTAAACATTGAGAATGGTTGACAGCATTCTCAATCCCAATTAAGCATCATTAACAAACCCAACAAAATTAATTTAGAGTAACATGTTGAGATTCACATGATAATCCAGGTACTAGATACTCAAGATGTCCATAACCGGGGACACGGCTAACCATGATTAGTTTATTACACTCTGCAGAGGTTTGCGCACTTTTCCCCACAAGACTCGATCGCCTCCGTTTTTCTCGCACTACATGGTGTTTGAGAAACGGATGACCGAGACATAGTCTTTCAGAAGCGCTAGCACCTTACGATGGATAGACCGTACACCTACTTCCCCTACATCTGCTAGTCTACCACTGTAAGAGTTCGCACGACTTAATCAACTATGCAGAGCCCATAATGGCTTGTGGCTGCACACGGAAGTTTCTAGTATGAATAATCTCATGATCCCTTTGAGCCTGGGTGGCGGTCCAAAGAAAAACAGGCAAGTCCTGGAATACCCAGGTGCCTCAATCCACCCAGATGTGTGTGTTAGGTTGCCACCTTAGATAAACCATTAATTAACAATCTCACATCTGTCATGGATATCACTCACCCAATCCACGTCTACTAGCATAGCATGGCATAATAAGCAAACGTAGAAAAACTCCCAAAGGTTTGATAATAAACAAGTAATAGGTACTACCTCATCTACTTGCCATCCCACACTTTAATTAGATCCTAATCATGCAATGTGTGAGGATTTATCTAATGCAATAAAACTGGGTTGTAGAAAAAGGTATGATCAAAGTGTTACTTGCCTTGCTGATGATCCGCGAAACCTAGAGATTCAAAGTAACAGGCGGCGCACTCCGGGTATTCTATCACAGACAAACAACAAGCATACAATAAGTACTCATCTAATGCACAGGTAAAACTCAAATAGAAGATCTAACCAGAAAGTTCAACTTAAGAACCCTGGTTTGCAAAAAGAATCAAATCGAACGAAGCAAAAGAAATCAAACGGCGAAAGAAAACAACTTCGTTCTAGTAATCTGGATCTAAGTCAAATTTAAAGTAGCAAAATATTGTTTAAGTTGATTATTCGGAAAGAGGGTTTCGAGACGAAACTCCAGGCGCTTGAATCGCCTGATTCCGATAAACGAGCGAAAAGTTATACTAAAACGAAAAATCGGATCAGAAATCGCGATCAGAAAATAACCGCCGGAAAAATCCGACGAAAAAGAAAAACGACGAATAATTTTTTTTAACGGCACGAAACGAGGCGGCGGCGAACCTCGGGCGCGCGGCTCCGGCGGCGGCGGCGGCGGCGGCGGCTGGGGCCGGCTAGGGTTAGGGCGGCGGCTGGGCTCTCTCGCGGCCTCGGCGCGCCTTATAAAGGCCCCGGCCAGGGAGTCCTGGCCGAGTACGGCCCATAGTCGGTTCCGGCGTTTTTTTTAAATAATTCCGCTCGGAAGAAAAATAAAAAGAAATACTAAACGGACTCCAAAAATCATGAAATAAATTTTCCCGGGTTTCTAAAATCAAGCCCGATAAAGTGAACATTTATTTGGGCCCTAAATGCAATTTTGAAAAACGCGCATTTTTCCTAAATTCAAATAAAAATACCGAAAAACTCCAAAATAAATCTTATTTGATTTTTTTATTAAATCCTCAATATTTCTATATTTTGGGAAAGTCATTTTATTCCCTCTCTCATATTTTTGTAATAGAAATAATTGATGATAAAATAAATAAAATCAAATGATCCTGTTTACATAATTTGAGAAAACTCAAATATGTAAATAACGAAATCCCCAACTCTCTCCGTGGGTCCTTGAGTTGCTTAGGATTTTCTAGGATCAAAACCAAAAGCAAAATAAAATATGATATGCATGATGACCTATGTATAACATTCCAAATTGAAAATTTGGGATGTTACATCCAAATTGAAAATTTGGGATGTTACAAACCTGCCCCCCTTAAGATGAATCTCGCCCTCGAGATTCGGGTTGGCTAGAAAATAGGTGAGGGTGGTCCTTGAGCAAATCTTCCTCTCGCTCCCAGGTGGCTTCATCCTCCGTGTGGTGGCTCCACTGAACTTTGCAAAACTTGATAACCTTGCTGCGAGTGACTCGGCTGGCAAACTCGAGAATCTTGACTGGTTTCTCCTCATAGGTCAAATTGTTATCCAACTGAATTGCTTCTAATGGCACTGTGTCTCTCAAAGGTATGTCAGCCATCTCCGAACACATCATGAACTCCTGTCAATCCTTCTGGCAATTCCAACTTATAGGCCACTTCTCCCATACGCTCCAAAACTCGATATGGCCCTACAAATCATGGCGCTAACTTCCCCTTAACTCCAAAGCGCTTAATCCCTCGAAGTGGGGATACTCGAAGATAAGCTCTATCTCCGACTTCGTAAACTGTCTCCTTGCGTTTAGAATCTGCGTAGCTCTTCTGCCTGGACTGGGCTACCTTGAGCCTATCGCGAATCAACTTCACCTTCTGTTCAGACTCTTTAATCAGATCTGGTCCAAACAACTGGTGGTCTCCAACTTCGTCCCATGACAACGGTGTCCTGCAGCTCCTTCCGTACAAAGCTTCGAAAGGGGCCATCTTCAAACTGGTCTGATAGCTATTATTGTAAGAGAACTCTGCATATGGCAAATTATCGTCCCAACTAGATCCATAATCTAGCGCACAAGCTCTCAGCATATCCTCCAAAATCTGATTGACTCTCTCGGTCTTGTCCATCTGTCTGCGGATGAAAAGCTGTACTAAATTCTAGCCTAGTACCCAAAGTTTCATGTAACTGCTTCCAGAACTTTGAGGTAAACTGGGTTCCTCTATCTGATACGATGCTCCTCGGAACTCCATGCAAACATACGATACTAGTCATGTATATCTTTGCCAACTTAGCATTGGTGTAAGTTGTCTTTACTGGGATGAAATGAGCTACCTTCGTCAATCGATCGACTACAACCCAAATCGAGTCATAGCCTGAACGAGTCCTTGGTAATCCCGTGATAAAATCCATGCCTAGCTTATCCCACTTCCATTCGGGTATCGGCAATGGTTGCAACAATCCTGCTGGCTTCTGATGCTCTGCCTTTACTCTCTGACACACGTCACAAACTGCTACATACTCCGCAATATCCTTCTTCATTCCGGTCCACCAGAAAATATCCTTCAAATCCAAATACATCTTGGTATTTCCTGGGTGAATCGAATACGGTGAATCATGTGCCTCTTGCAGAATCAACTTTCTGATCTCCGGGTCATTGAGTACATAAACACGGTCTTCAAACCATAGGGTGTCGTGCTCATCCTCACGAAATCCTTTAGCTTTTCCTTGGCTCATTTTCCCCTTTATGGAAGCAATCAACTTGTCAGTCTTCGGAGCTTCCCTGATTCTGTCCATCAAAGTTGACTGAATTTCCAACGCTGCTACATAGCCTCTCGGAACTATTTCCAAACATAGTTCACGAAGTTTTTCTGTTAACTCCTTGGGTATTTCTTCCGTCATTAACGTATTGACATGGCTCTTGCGGCTTAATGCATCAGCTACTACATTAGCCTTCCCGGGATGATAATGCAATCTCATATCATAATCCTTGATGAGCTCCAACCATCTCCTTTGTCTGAGGTTCAACTCCTTCTGCGTGAAAATGTACTTCAAACTCTTGTGATCCGTGTACACCTCACAATGATTTCCAATGAGGAAATGTCTCCATGTCTTCAATGCATGCACTACGGCTACTAACTCCAAATCATGCGTGGCATAATTCAATTCGTGAGGCTTCAGTTGTCGTGAAGCATACGAAACAACTCTCCCTTCCTGCATAAGCACTGCTCCAAGTCCTCGACGTGAAGCGTCGCAATACACCTCATAATCCTTGGTTTGATCTGGCAAAATCAACACTGGTGAGGTAACCAAACGGTTCTTCAATTCCTAAAAACTTGCCTCACACTCCTCAGTCCATTTGAACTTAGTATCCTTCTTCAACAACTCCGTCATAGGCTTCGCAATCTTTGAGAAATTCTCAATAAACCTCCGGTAGTATCCTGCGAGTCCAAGAAAACTCCGGATCTCTCCAACTGTTGTTGGGGCTTCCCACTTGGTCACGGTTTCAACTTTAGCGGGATCTACTGCTATACCTTCTCCGGATATAACGTGTCCGAGGAATCCTACTTCCTTCAACCAAAACTCACATTTGCTGAACTTGGCATATAACTGATGTTCTCTGAGCTTTCCAAGTACCAAACGCAAATGCTCCTTATGCTCCTCTTCATTCTTCGAATATACCAGGATATCATCAATGATACAGCCCATACCTGGTGGTAAAAGCTGTCTTAGGAATATCCTGTTCTCGAATCTTCAACTGGTGGTATCCTGATCGCAAATCGATCTTGGAAAACACTTTAGCTCCTTGCAATCGATCAAACAGATCATTGATCATTGGTAGCGGGTACTTGTTTTTGATTGTTACTTTGTTCAATCCTCGATAATCAACAACCATCCTCAATGATCCATCCTTCTTCTCCACTAGAAGTACTGGCGATCCCCAAGGCGAGGAACTTGGGCGAATATATCATTATCCAGTAATTCCTTAATCTGCTTCTTAATTTCCACCAAATCCTTTGCTGGCATCCTATATGGTCTCTTTGCTATTGGCCCAGTGCCTGGCAAAAGCTCAATCAAAAACTCAATGTCTCTATCTGGTGGCATGCCTGGCAACTCTTCTGGAAATACGTCAGGGAAATCCCTTACCACTGGTACTTCCTCCTGCACAACTCCTGATAAGGAATTTACTTGTGTCCTGTTTGGTGCATGTCGGGATACATACTTGATCCTTCTCCCTTCTGGTGTGGTAAGCAAAATTGACTTACTAGCACACTCAATATTCCCTTCATACTTTGATAACCAATCCATGCCTAATATCACATCCAATCCTTGGGATTCCAGAATAATTAAATCCGTTGGGAAACCATGCCTTCCTATACTTAATGGCACTTGAAAACATCCTTGACTGGCCATGTACTCTGCTCCTGGTGAGCTTACTAGCATAGGTGTTTTGAGAATCCTAGTGGGCAGGCTATACTTTTCCACAAATCCCCTTGATATGTATGAATGCGATGCTCCAGTATCAAAAAGAACGAGTGCAGTAAATGACTTAACCAAAAACTTACCAATTACTGCATCGGGCTGAGCTTCAACCTCCTCCACATTAACGTGGTTCACCTGTCCCCTATTGAAAGGGTTTGGCTTCTTTCCAGAGCTTCCATTGCCATTTTGGCCTTCAGGACATTCATTGGCAAAATGTCCGGTCTTGGAACACTTGAAACAGGTGACATGACTCAGATCTTTCTTGGCTGGGGTTGATGGGGTGCTGCGGTTCTGGCCATTGCTTCCTCCATTCCCATTACCATTCTTGGTGCCATTGTGATTATGAGAGCTTCCTACTCCATGGGTATGCTGAAAATGTCCTCCCGGTCTAGGGGTAAAACGTGGCTTCTGCTGAGCTCCTGAATTATACTTTCCTTGTCCATACTTCCTCTTGCGGTTCTCAATTTGCTGCTGCTTCCCTTCAATCATAAGAGCATGATCTACCAACTCCTGGTAGTTGTTGAAGGTGGCTACCATCAACTGCATACTCAACTCATCATTCAATCCTTCCAGGAATTGCTCCTGCTTAGCTGCATCCGTAGCAACGTCATCTGGGGCATAACGTGCTAGCTTACTAAACTCCTCCACATACTGGCCAACTGTCCGTCCTCCTTGGCGCAAGTTATGGAACTCACGCTTCTTCATGGCCATTGCTCCTGCTGAAACATGGGCAGTACGGAAAGCCTGCTGAAACTGGTCCCATGTGACAGTGTCGACTGGGAAAGTGGCTGTGAAATTCTCCCACCAGGATGCTGCGGGTCCTTCTAACTGATGTGCGGCAAACTTAACCTTCTCCGCATCTGTGCATCTTGCTGTGGTCAACTCCCTAGCTATCTTGCGGAGCCAATCATCTGCTACTATCGGCTCGGTGCTACTGGAAAACACCGGCGGATTCAGTCTAAGAAAACGGGCTAAGTGGTCAACAGGTGGTGGTGGTGGGGGTGGGTTGTTGTTGTTGTTCCCCTGATTCTGATTCTGAACTAGCAACTGCATCAAAGTGTTCTGCTGTTGGATCAACTGGGTGAGCTCCGGCGGAAAGGCAAATCCGGGGTCACGTCTCGGAGGCATCTGAGGGTTTAGAAAAGACGAGATATAAGAATAGAGGGGGTCTAAAGAGAAAACACTACCCATATGCACATGAGGCAAAAGCAAACAATTCACTTCAATCAATCAAACAAAGGCATACAATCGATCTATCTATCGCAAGAGTGCTCGGACTACTATATTTACATGGTGGACTACTACTACTGAGGAGGTGGTCTACTAGAAATATTCTACGGTTGTAGACTCCATGATATCTACTCCTGCTTCATCAACATAGTCATCATCGCTACTATCTGCTTCCGAGTCGGTGCCATCGATGATGATGTAGTCTTCCGGGCTAATCTCCTTGGGTTCTTCTTCTTCATCTACTGGTGTCGGGCCTCCCATAAATATTCCAATCTTCTTGACCAGATCGTCATTCTTCTCCACCAATACTTCAATTTCTTCTTCATAACCTTCGCGTCTAGCCTTGAGTTCTTCCTCCAGTTCCTTGATTCTAGTCTTAGCCTTCTTCAGATCTATCATGTCGGCGCACATCTGATTCTCCTGTCGTCGAATGTGCTGATTTAACTCCTGAATAAAAGCTGCAATTGACCTATCTTTCCTGGTGCTGATCATCTCCCAGTGTTCATCTCGGCGCCCACAAATCTGGTAGATAGTATCCTTGAGATCCTTGCGGTAGACTTCTCCAATGCGTCCCATGGCGATGTGAGCTGCCATACTCTTCCCTAGACTCCAAGTTGGTGCATCAAAAGTAAACTCTATGGTCTCAGTGACTGGCATGAACGTCCTTCCTGGAACTTGAACTTGAATCATCCAGCGCTCTTCTTCAGGTAAGGTGGCGTTGTAGGTTCCCGTGAAGCTTGGTATTCCTATGTTCAGGTATCTAGTGACTTCCTTCAAGTGGCGTCCAAAGGGTGTATCTTCATCTGGTTGTGTGAACTTGTTCCTTGCATCCGCCATCCTAAAGAGTAGAAAAGATGAGAGGTCAGAAGAGAAGAGAGTGAGTAGTGATCTAGGTCTTTAGCTTAGTGGTCGTGTCCTACAGTCAGCGTGTGCTCTGATACCATCTCTGTAGCGACCAGACCTCAAACAGTCTGATCTTCCTCAAACAGTCTGATCTCTGTGCATCGGTGTCATCCCTGGATCAGTAATGCTGACACACAGTACTTGAAGGATTTATAACAGAGTAGCAATCACACACTTATTACATCGAGTGTCTCAAAAGAGAACTTATTACAATAAATATGGCTTAAGGCCATCTAATAACGATAACAGCAGAAGGCTTGGAAGATAAGTGAGTCCATCAACTCCAACGGCATCACTGAGTATAGAACCACGACCTAAGGCACCTTACTCGTCGTCTGAAAAGTCTGCAACATGAACGTTGCAGCCCGAAAACGGGTCAGCACATGGAATATGCTGGCAATGTAACACATAGAGAGTAATGAACAGAAATAGGCTATACTACATGCATATATGGCTGGTGGAAAATCTATGGTTACAGTTTTGCGTAAAGCCAGTTTTTCCCTACTCAAAGGAATAAATTTTATTTAACTATCATGGTGGTTGTTAAACATTGAGAGTGTAGACACCCTCTCAATCCCATTAAGCATCATCATTAAAACCCAACAAAATTAATTAAAGTACATGATGAGATTCACATGATAATCCAAGTACTAGATACTCAAGACGTCCATAACGGGGACACGGCTAATCATGATTAGTTTATACACTCTGCAGAGGTTTGCGCACTTTTCCCCACAAGACTCGATCTCCTCCGTTGGGATTTCTCGCACTACATGTTTGAGAAACGGATGACCGAGACATAGTCTTTCAGAAGCGCTAGCACCTTACGATCGGGTAGACCGTTACACCTACTTTCCCCTACATCTGCTAGTCTACCACTGTAAGAGTTCGCACAACTTATCAACTATGCTAGAGCCCATAGTAGCTTGTGGCTGCACACGGAAGTTTCTAGCATGAATAATCTCATGATCCCTTTGAGCCTGGGTGGCGGTCCAAAAGAAAACAGGCAATCGAATACCAGGTGCCTCAATCCACCCAGATGTGTATTAAGGCCACCTTAAATAAACCATTAATTAACAATCTCACATCTGTCATGGATACACTCACCCAATCCACGTCTACTAGCATAGCATGGCATAATAAGCAAACGTAGAAGTAACTCCCAAAGGTTTGATAATAAAACAGGTAATAGGTACTACCTCATCTACTTCCCAAACCCATAATTTAATTAGATCCTAATCATGCAAATGTTTGAGGATTGATCTAATGCAACAAAACTGGTAGTAAGAGGTATGATCAAAGTGTTACTTGCCTTGCTATCAAAGTGTTACTTGCCTTGTTGATGATCCGTGAAACCTAGAGGTTTGAAGTAGCAAGCGGCGCACTCTAGGTACTCTATCGCAAACAAACAAGCATACAATAAGCACTCATCTAATGCACAAGTAAAACCCAAATAAGCGAACTAACCAGAAAATTCTACTCAAGAAACAAATCAAATGAAGCAACGAAATCAAACGGCAAAAGAAACAAGCTTCGTTTACTAATCTGTATCTAAGTAAAATTTTACAGAAGCAAAAACATGTTTGAGTTGGTTAAACGGAAAGAGGGTTTCGAGACGAAACTATAGGCGCTTGAATCGCCTGATTCCGATAAACAAGCGAAAAGTTATACTAAAACGAAAATCAGATCAGAAATCGCGACTGAAAATAATCGCGGAAAATCTGAGAAAAAGAAAAACGGACAAACGGGCTAACGAACGAACGTTCGCTGTCTGCGGCTAAACGACGAAAACCGTTCGTTAAAACGAACGTATGGATGAACGTCCGCTAAACAACTAAACCGAAAAAATCATTCTAAAAAAATAAACCGGGTTCCTAAAAAAATAAAAAAAATAAACCAACAGTTTTCTCTTGAAAACTGCGGCGGTGACGGGGTCTACCTCAGGCGGGTCAACGGGCGGCGGCGGCGGTCGGCTCCGGTGGCGGCGGAACAGGCGACGGCGCCGAGGGCAGCAGGCAGCGGTGGCGGCTGGCTAGGGCGGCAGCGGGGCTAGGGTTTGGGGTGGGCTCGAGGTCGGTTCGCGTTTTAAAAAAAATAATCATTACGCGCAGAAAAACAAATAAAAGAAATACTAAACAGAATGCAAAAATCCGGAAATAATTTTCCCCGACTTCTAAAATCAAGCCAGACAAGGTGAACATTTATTTGGGGCCTAAATGCAATTTTGAAAAACGCGCATTTTTCCAAAATTCAAATAAAACAGCGGAAAAACTCTAAAATAAAATCTTATTTGATTTTTTTATTAAATTCTCAATATTTCTTTATTTTTGGAAAGTCATTTTATTCCCTCTCACTTATTTTTATAATTGAAAATAATTGAAGATAAAATAAATAAAATCAAATGATCCTATTTTCAAAATTTGAGAAAACTCAAATATGAAAATAACGAAATCCCCAACTCTCTCCGTGGGTCCTTGAGTTGCGTAGAATTTCTGGATCAGGCCAAAAGCAATAAAATATGATATGCACTGATGATCTAGTGTATAACATTCCAAATTGAAAATTTGGGATGTTACAAACCTACGCCCCTTAAGATGAATCTCGCCCTCGAGATTCGGGTTGGCTAGAAAATAGGTGAGGGTGGTCCTTCAACAAATCTTCCTCTCGCTCCCGGGTGGCTTCATCCTCGGTGTGGTGGCTCTACTGAACTTTACAGAACATGATAACTTTGCTGCGGGATACACGGCTAGCATAATCGAGAATCTTAACTGGTTTCTCCTCATAGGTCAAATCACCTTCCAACTGAATTGCTTCCAACGGCACTGTATCTATCAGCGGTATATCAGCCATCTCTACGTGGCACTTCTTCAACTGGGAAACGTGGAACACGTCGTGAAGTCCTGACAATCCTTCGGGCAACTCTAATTTGTAAGCAACTTCTCCCATACGCTCCAAAACTTTGTATGGTCCCACAAAACGTGACGCTAACTTTCTCTTAACTCCAAAGCGCTTAACTCCTCGAAGTGGGGATACACGAAGATAAACTCTGTCTCTGACTTCGTAAACTATCTCCTTGCGTTTAGAATCTTCATAGCTCTTTTGCCTGGACTGGGCTACCTTGAGCCTATTGCGAATCAACTTCACCTTCTGTTCAGACTCCTTAATCAAATCCGGTCCAAACAACTGGTGGTCTCCAACTTCATCCCACGACAATGGGGTTCTGTACCTTCTTCCGTACAAAGTTCAAAAGGGGCCATCTTCAAACTGGATTGATAACTGTTGTTGTAAGAGAACTCTGCATACGGCAAATTGTCGCCCCAACTAGATGCATAATCTAGCGCACAAGCTCTCAGCATATCCTCCAAAATCTGATTGACTCTCTCGATCTGTCCATCTGTCTGAAGGTGAAAAGCTGTACTGAACTCTAGCCAGGTACCCAAAGTTTCGTGCAACCAATTCCAGAACTTTGAGGTAAACTGGGTTCCTCTATCTGATACAATGCTCCTCGGAACTCCATGCAGACATACGATCCTGGTCATGTATAACTTAGCCAACTTGGCACTGCTGCAAGTAGTCTTCACTGGAATGAAATGAGCTACATTCGTCAAATGATCGACTACAACCCATATTGAGTCATAGCCTGAACGGGTCTTGGGTAATACCGTGATAAAGTCCATGCCTAGCTTATCCCACTTCCATTCGGGTATCGGCAATGGCTGTAGCAATCCTGCTGGCTTCTGATGCTCCGCCTTTACTCCCTGACATACATCACAAACTGCTACATACTCCGCAATATCCTTCTTCATTCCGGTCCACCAGAAAGTATCCTTCAAATCCAAATACATCTTGCTATTTCCTAAGTGAATCGAGTAGGGTGAATCATGGGCCTCTTGCAGAATCAACTTCCTGATCTCCGGATCATTGGGCACATAAACACTGTCCTCGAACCATAAGGTATCGTGATCATCCTCACAAAATCGTTTAGCTTTTCCCTTGCTCATTTTCTCTTTAATAGAAGCAATCTCCTTGTCAGTCTTCTGAGCTTCTCTGATTTTATCCATCAAACTAGACTGAACCTCCAATGCTGCTACATAGCCCGTCGGAACTATCTCCAAACATAGCTCATGAAGATCCTTGTCTAACTCCTTTGGTAACTCTCCGGTCATTAGTGTGTTGACATGGCTCTTGCGGCTCAATGCATCAGCTACTACGTTAGACTTTCCGGGGTGATAATGCAATCTCATGTCATAATCCTTGATGAGCTCCAACCATGTTCTTTGCCTGAGATTCAACTCCTTCTGCGTGAAGATGTACCTCAAGATCTTGTGATCCGTGTACACCTCACAATGGTTTCCAACGAGAAAATGTCTCCACATCTTTAAGGCGTGCACTACGGCTGCTAACTCCAAGTCATGTGTAGCATAATTCAACTCATGGGGTTTAAGCTGTTGTGAGGCATATGAAACAACTCTTCCCTCCTGCATAAGCACTGCTCCAAGTCCTTGACGTGAAGTGTCGCAATACACCTCATAATCCTTGCGCTGATCTGGTAGAATCAACACTGGCGAGGTAACCAAACGTTTCTTCAACTCCTGGAAACTGGCCTCACATTCCTCAGTCCATTTAAACTTGGTATCCTTCTTCAACAACTCCGTCATAGGTTTTGCAATCTTCGAGAAATTTTCAATGAATCTCCGATAGTATCCTGCAAGTCCAAGAAAACTCCGGATCTCTCCAACTGTTGTTGAGGCTTCCCAATTTGTCACAGCGACAACCTTGGTGGGATCTACTGCTATTCCTTCTCCGGATATAACATGTCCGAGGAATCCAACTTCCTTTAACCAAAACTCACATTTGCTGAACTTGGCGTATAACTGATGTTGTCTGAGCTTACCAAGTACCAAACACAAATGTTCTTTATGTTCCTCTTCATTCTTCGAGTAAACCAGAATATAATCAATGAACACTACGGCGAACTTATCCAAAAACTCCATAAACACCTTGTTGATCATGTTCATAAAATAGGTAGGTGCGCTAGTCAGACCAAATGACATAACGGTATACTCATGCAACCCATACCTTGTGGTAAAAGTTGTCTTAGGTATGTCCTGCTCTCGAATCTTCAATTGGTGGTATCCTGATCGCAAATCGATCTTGGAAAATACCTTACCTCCTTGCAATTGGTCAAACAAATCATTGATCATCGGTCGTGGGTACTTATTCTTGACCGTCACCTCATTCAATCCTCGATAATCAACAACCATCCTTAACGATCCATTCTTCTTTTCCACTAGAAGTAGTGGTGATCCCCAAGGTGACGAACTTGGGTGAATATATCCCTTATCCAGTAACTCCTTAATATGCTTCTTAATCTCCTCCAAATCATTTGTAGGCATTCTATACGGTCTCTTAGATATTGGTCCTGTTCCTGGCAAAAGCTCAATCAAAAACTCAATGTCTCTATCCGGTGGCATGCCTGGCAACTCTTCTGGAAATACATCCGGAAAATCCTTTACCACTGGTACTTCCTCCTGTACAACTCCTGTTAAGGAATTTACTTGTGTCCTCTTCGGCTCATGCCGTGACACATACTTGATCCTTCTCCCTTCTGGGGTGGTAAGCAAAATCGACTTACTCGCGCAATCGATGTTTCCTTCATACATTGACAGCCAATCCATACCTAGAATCACATCCAAACCATGCGATTCCAGAATGATTAAATCAGAGGGGAAGACATGCCTACCTATACTCAATGGCACTTGAAAACATCGTCGGCTGGCCATATACTCCGCTCCTGGTGAGCTTACTAACATAGGTGTTCTAAGAACCTTGGTGGGCAGGTTATACTTATCCACGAATTCCCTTGATATGTATGAATGCGATGCACCAGTACCAAAAAGAACGATTGCAGCAAAAGACTTAACCAAAAACTTACCGATTACTGCATCTGGCTGGGCTTCAACCTCCTCCATGTTAACGTGGTTCACCTATCCCCTGTTGAAAGGGTTCGGCTTCTTCCCAGAGCTTCCATTCCCATTTCCATTCTGGGCTTCAGGACATTCATTGGCATAATGTCCGGTCTTGTGGCACTTGAAGCAGGTGACTTGGCTCAGGTCTTTCTTGGCTGGGGTTGATGGGTTGGTGTGGTTTTGGCCCTTGCTTCCTCCATTCCCATTACCATTCTTGGTGCCATTGTGATTGTGCGAGCTTCCTCCTCCATGGGTATGCTGAAAATGTCCTCCTGGTCTAGGGGTAAAACGTGGCTTCTGCTGAGCTCCTGAATTGTACTTTCCTTGTCCATACTTCCTCTTGCGGTTCTCAATTTGCTGCTGCTTCCCTTCAATCATAAGAGCATGATCTACCAACTCCTGGTAGTTGTTGAAGGTTGCTACCATCAACTGCATGCTCAACTCATCATTCAGTCCTTCCAGGAATTTCTCCTGCTTAGCTGCATCCGTAGCAACGTCATCTGGGGCATAACGTGCTAGCTTACTAAATTCCTCCACATACTGGCCAACTGTCCGTCCTCCTTGGCGTAAGTTGTGGAACTCACGCTTCTTCATGGCCATTGCTCCTGCTGAAACATGTGCAGTACGGAAAGCCTGCTGAAACTGGTCCCATGTGACAGTGTCGACTGGGAAAGTGGCTGTGAAATTCTCCTGCCATGATGTTGCGGGTCCTTCAAGTGATGTGCGGCAAACTTCACCTTCTCCGCATCTGTGCATCTTGCTGTGGTCAACTCTCTAGCTGTCTTGCGGAGCCAATCATCTGCTACTATCGGCTCGGTGCTACTGGAAAACACCGGTGGATTCAGTCTAAGAAAACGGGCTAAGTGGTCAACAGGTGGTGGTGGTGGTGGGTTGTTGTTGTTGTTCCCCTGATTCTGATTCTGTACTAGCAACTGCATCAATGTGTTCTGCTGTTGGATCAACTGGGTGAGCTTCGGTGGAAAGGCAAATCCGGGGTCACGTCTCGGAGGCATCTGATGTTTTAGAAAAGATGAGATGTAAGAATAGAGGGGGTCTAAAGAGAAAACCCTACCCATATGCACATGAGGCAAAATCAAACAATTCACTTCATTCAATCAAACAAGGGCATACAATCGATCTATCTATCGCAAGAGTGCTCGGACTACTGTATTTACATGGTGGACTACTACTACTGATGAGGTGGTCTACTAGAAATATTCTTCGGTTGTAGACTCCATGATATCTGCTCCTGCTTCATCAACATAGTCATCATCGCTTTTGTCTGGTTCCGAGTCTGTGTCGTTGATGATGATGTAGTCTTCCGGGCTAATCTCCTTGGGTTCTTTTTCTTCATCTACTGGTGTCGGGCCTCCCATAAATATTCCAATCTTCTTGATCAGATCGTCATTCTTCTCCACCAATACTTCAATTTCTTCTTCATAATCTTCGCGTGTAGCCTTGAGTTCTTCCTCCAGTTCCTTGATTCTAGTCTTAGCCTTCTTTAGATCTATCATGTCGGCGCACATCTGGTTCTCCTGTCGTCGAATGTTCTGGTTTAGCTCCTGGATAAAAGCTGCAATTGATCTATCTTTCCTGGTGCTGATCATCTCCCAGTGTTCATCTCGGCGCCCACAAATCTGGTAGATTGTATCCTTGGGGTCCTTGCGGTAGACTTCTCCAATGCGTCCCATGGCGATGTGAGCTGCCATGCTCTTCCCAGACTCCAAGTTGGTGCATCAAAGGTGAACTTTATGGTCTCAGTGACTGGCATGAACGTCCTTCCTGGAACTTGAACTTGAATCATCCAGCGCTCTTCTTCAGGTAAGGTGGCGTTGTAGGTTCCGGTGAAGCTTGGTATTCCTATGTTCAGGTATCTTGTGACTTCCTTCAAGTGGCGTCCAAAGGGTGTATCTTCATCTGGTTGTGTGAACTTGTTCCTTGCATCCGCCATCCTAAAGAGTAGAAAAGATGAGAGGTCAGAAGAGAAGAGAGTGATCTAGGTCTTTAGCTTAGTGGTCGTGTCCTACAGTCAGCGTGTGCTCTGATACCATCTCTGTAGCGACCAGACCTCAAACAGTCTGATCTCTGTGTTCCGGTGTCATCCCTGGATCAGTAATGCTGACACCACACAGTACTCGGAGGATTTATAGCAGAGTAGCAATCACACACTTATTACATCGAGTGTCTCAAAAGAGAACTTATTACAATAAATATGGCTTGAGGCCATCTAATAGCGATAACAGCGGAAGGCTTGGAAGATAAGTGAGTCCATCAACTCCAACGGCATCACTGAGTATAGAACCATGACCTAAAAACTCCTTAATCGTCGTCTGAAAAGTCTGCAACATTAACGTTGCAGCCCGAAATGGGTCAGCACATGGAGTGTAATCGAATGAAACAGCTATACTATATGCATATTTGGCTGGTGGAAAGCTCTATGGTTACTGTTTTGTGTAAAGCCAATTTTTCCCTACTTCAAAGGAATTGATTTTATTACTATCATGGTGGTTGTTAAACATTGAGAATGGTTGACAGCATTCTCAATCCCAATTAAGCATCATTAACCCAACAAAATTAACTATAGAGTAACATGTTGAGATTCACATGATAATCCAAGTACTAGATACTCAAGAATGTCCATAACCGGGGACACGGCTAACCATGATTAGTTTGTTACACTCTGCAAAGGTTTGCGCACTTTTCCCCACAAGACTCGATCGCCTCCGTTTGTTTTCTCGCACTACATGGTGTTTGAGAAACGGATGACCGAGACACAGTCTTTCAGAAGCGCTAGCACCTTACGATGGATAGACCGGTACACCTACTTTCCCCTACATCTGCTAGTCTACCCTGTAAGAGTTCGCACGACTTAATCAACTATGCCAGAGCCCATAATGGCTTGTGGCTGCACACGGAAGTTTCTAGTATGAATAATCTCATGATCCCTTTGAGCCTGGGTGGCGGTCCAAAAGAAAAACAGGCAAGTCCTGGAATACCCAGGTGCCTCAATCCACCCAGATGTGTGTTAGGTTTCCACCTTAGATAAACCATTAATTTAACAATCTCACATCTGTCATGGATATCACTCACCCAATCCAGGTCTACTAGCATAGCATGGCATAATAAGCAAACATAGAAGTAACTCCCAAAGGTTTGATAATAAATAGGTAATAGGTACTACCTCATCTACTTCCCATCCCATAATTTAATTAGATCCTAATCATGCAATGTGTGAGGATTGATCTAATGCAATAAAACTGGGTTGTAGAAAAAGATATGATCAAAGTGTTACTTGCCTTGCT